>NW_018735636.1:0-23769 GCF_002204515.2 Aedes aegypti | reverse complement strand
ATATTCTGGAACTTTCTCAGTGTGCTGGATCTGGAAATCCAGTGTGGGTTTTGGAATCGCATGTTATTCCAGTATGGATCCTAGGATTTCTATTATGGATTCTTAGATTCCAGTTTGGATCTAAGTATTTCCAGTGTTAGTCTGGGATTGCAGTGTGGATCCTGGATCTCCAGTGTAAATCCTGGGACTCCAATGAGGATGCTGGGATTTAATATAGATCTAGGAATTTTAGTGTCAATCCTGGTATTCTAGTGTGGATTTTGGTATTTTAATGTTGATCCAGTGTGAATACTGTAATTTCAGTGTAGATCTTTGGATTCATTGTGGATCCTGCTACTTGAATATGGATCCTGAACTTCTAGTATGGATTTTGGGAATCTAGTATGGATTCTGGGATTCCAGTGTGGATCCTGAGATTGCAATGTGAAGTCTGGTGTTTCAGTCTGAACCCTAGGGTTTCCAGAGTAGTTTGTTTTTCAGTGTGGATTAGGGTGATTCAATTAAAACCAATCTCCAATATCTTCCTTACCATCCTGTTCTGTGAAATTTTCAGCTTTTTTGTGGTGATTTGAAGGTCGCCCAAAGACAATGGTAGGTTTATATTGAAATGGCTATAGAGAAATTTTGAAAAATGTTCGAGGCACATTAGCACTGTAATGTGAGTAAAAACTTATCATACCTTAGTGAAAACTTTTTCTTCATGTTACTGAAAAAACAAATTCATTTTGATCTCATTTTGTTTTAGATTTCTGTAGATATTTTAAGGTCTGTAATCCCATATGAGGCTAAATAATAACAAACTAACTCATGATTATCTCTTCTCCTATCCTTCGGATTGAATTGCTCTCTTCAGTAAATTTCTTTATTATTGTTTGAAGAATGAGAATGAAGAATGAAATCACCAAAAAGGCTGAAAATTTCACAGAACATCATTTTGATGGTAAGGATGGTAAGAAAGATGGATTTTGGATTTTTTAAAAATTTCGCACCGCTCTAGAGTGGGATCCTGGAAATGTTGAGTGATTCGTAGTATGTCAGTGTGGATCTTGGTATTCCAGTCTGGATCCCAAGACACCAGTGTGAATCCTGGGATTGTAACGTTGTCCATCCTCCTGAAACTTCAGTGAGGAACTTGAGATTCCATTGTGAAAGCTGATATTTCAGTAAATATCTTGAAATTCTTGGAATTCCAGTGTGGATCTTGCGATTCCAGTGCGGATCCTGGCATTGGATCATGGGTTCTTGGTTTCCAAGGTGATCCTGGAATTGGGTCATGGGTCCCTGGTTTCCAAGGTGAATCCTGGGATTCCAGTGTAGATCTTAGAATTTCCGGTGTGGATCCTTGGATTTCAGTGCAAATATTGGGATACTAGTAGAGATTTTCAGTGTAGGTCCTTGGATTCCAGTGTAGATTCTGGGACAGTAAGGATCCTGGATTTCTAATGTGTATTTTGGGATTCCAGTGTGGACTTTGGATCCTGGAATTCGAGTTAGGATTTTTCTATTCCAGTATGTATGCTGATATTCCAGTGAGGATAGTAGCATTCCAGTGGGAATGGTTAAATGGAAATTTTAAGATTTCTGTGAGAATCTTGGGCTTTCAGTGATAATACTATGAGAACCTTTTGAAAATTATATTGAAATATAGTTAAGTCTCCCTTACTCGGTATTCTGTATCTCGATATCGAGTTAGAGAACCATAATAAAAGTTGGTTTTCATGGCTAACTCGATGGTTCCTTGGATCGCAGTTACACTGATTTTGTGTTCTGTAACTCGATACCTCCCTAACTCGATGGTTCCTTTAATATCGAGTTAGGGAGAGTTGACTGTACTGTGCAAATGTTGTGGCAAAACTACGGAAATAGTGAACAAAATAGTTTCAAAATGCATTGGGATTTGTGTGAACATCCTGGGAAATCCACTGGAAATTCTGACAGGATCCGGTGTGACGTTAGGAAAATCTGTGATAGTTATGTGGCAAACAATAAGTATACCTGAGAGAATTCCGTGAAAATACTTTGGAAATCATGTAGGTATCTCATAAGAACTTTATGCGAAAACTTTTGGAATTATATGTGAATTGTATAAAAATTTGGCAGGAACGTTGTAGAAATACTGCTGGAATTGTGAAAATCCTGTGGTAATCCTGTGTTGAACAGAAAAAATCCAACCATGCGACACATCAAATCGAATCATAAGCTCTTAAATATATAATAATAAAAAGTTAAACATTATGAACATGTATCTCAACCCATTTCAGAGTTCCAGGAGCAGTCCTGGTTTCCGGAGAAGACGCAACATCTGAATCAAGACAAAAGTCAAAGATTAGATTTATCTAATTATGTCATAGCAAAACTTATAATGCGACAAATTTCCTACACTGTCATATTTATGATTCCGTTTACGCTCATGAAGTGTAACTAACTCAATCATGTGAATGATATAAAAATTTCCTCTGAGAGTTGCACCTGTTTCAATCTTGTTTGCTGTAGTCATTGATGCTTCTTCTTTCCAGCATGTGGTGCAGTTTTTTGCTACTAGTGTGAATCTACAACTACCTACTTACTGTAACTATTTATTCATTGGATTTACATAAACCTTCTTTTCTTTGGCCCGGATACCAGCCAGCAGGTGCAAGACCGGACGGATTGCCGCTTGAAACGAGGGCAGACGTCATCTCCAGTTACCTAGTGTGAGTTTTCCTGTCTACGTACGAGAAGAGTGATGTGTGTACCCTTTTTATCTCACCTGGAGTGGGGTTGGAACGTTTTTCCTGTGCTGATAAAAACTGAAACTTGACCACGGTGCTCCGATAGTAACGGTAAAGAAAAAATGTTCAAATTTATCTGATTTTCTTCGAATTTGCGGGCTGTATAATCAAACATCGTAATATCGGAACGGGTCCTACGCTTTTCAAACTCTTCCCTGATTTTCCGCTAAGCCGTAGAAAACAATTTTTGAGTACAGATTCGATGAAGATTATTTTTCTGATAATTACGGTCTGAGGAGCACCGTGTAGGCATTTGAGAGTAAAAGGTGCATATAGTGGCAAGTGCGGGAGCGGAATCTCGCAGGTAAGAGCAAACAGAGAAGTACCGGAAAGACAGCCTCGCGAAGCTGCAGCTTTTGGCGGCAATGGCGACGATGGTTGTCAAGCGAAACATTTGCATAATGTGTGATGCACATCCTGATACGGAACACTTTTTCCACGGCTTTGTTAACCGTCGCGTTGCGGTTCCGGTGGAATAGGTACTTGGAATCGTGGATAGATTGGTGGTTGAGAAACCTAGGCGTTTCCTTGCCACAAAGATTCGACTCGAGCTCAAGTGCACATTCAGTGTAAAGGAGACCTTATGTGCAATGATGTGCAAGTTCATTTAGTTACAATGTGCATAAATTAAAAAGCATTTGCACGGACTAAAGCCGTATCATTTTTAATTAGATGCGCATAATAGACTTTGCTGGGTATGAGAAGATAGTTATCGCTGCGGCAGAACCAACTATGGGTAATAGATTCTCAACGCTCTCGAAATATAATCCAGCGATAAAATGTTTCCTTCATAATTTGTTTTTGACCTTTCAGATAGAGTAATCTTAATTCAAGAACTAGACAAGGGTTTGTAAATTTATTCAGTTCGTGAAACTATTGTGCTCACTTTTCAGAATTGTTTTTTTTCAAAAAGATTTTTTTTTCTAGCATAAACATTTTTTATCTTTAGCATTCTGTTTTATTTGTTGGAATACCTCTTGAAGGATAAAGTACCGTTCGTGTGTTGCACTATATTTGGTTTGTTGGATTAAATTGAACCCTTTGATCCAACAAACCAAATATAACACACAAAAAACATAGTTTCGAACAGCCTACGATTCTACCTCCTACAGTAAATGTTTCGTAATAGCTTTTCAATTATTCTTTCGCCGAAAATTCTTGTCTACCTCTATCCCAACAATCAATAAAATGCTGCGTCAATGACATCTACTCAACATGGTCCAGTACAGCATGCACATTTCCGACTGTTTCTGAGGAAGAGGCACAATGTTCAATGTTTGGCTGATTAATGCCCAAGCATGATGCTGCGTATCTGTCGCACGCACATTCCCTCCGGAAAGGGAAACAAACATTTCGCCTGTCATTCACCGTCACCGGAAGGACCCGTGCCGGCGAATAACGACACCCAACCGATGGACCGGACACCGAACAAGCCTCAATGAGTTTAGCTACGGCCATATTTCCACATATGCCGAAGCGTGCTTGCGGTCATGGCGGTCACTGCAGGCAGAAATTCTGCTTGCTAAGGCACGCCAATGCCCGCCGCACGCGTTCAGCGGTCGGGCAGCTGTTTTGGTGGCTAAAATCGAACCTCTAGGAACCTGTTCCCGCATAGCCAAGTGGACGGATCCATATAGGTAATACCTGCCGGCAAGTGTAATTGAGGGGTAACGCATATCGACACGGTAAAAGTGGCTTCTAGTAACCCATCCAATTGCAAATGCTGTGATTCTGGGGAGCCAATGGCCACTGAAAACCGACCTGCGATCGGGATTTTGTATACCTGGTACCCTCGTGTTGTTCCAAAGCCAATGAAGCAACTAAGTAGTAACTTTCAAAATGCAGAAATTACTTGTTCTGTATTAAACTTCCGTTTTCTGGGGAGATTCACCACCGCCAGAACCACTGCGCTGATTGTAGTGTGCGCAAAGCGAGGGTTTTTCCAACCTGTGCCACTATTAATCAAGCTTTTAAAAACTCAATTAAGGCAAACCTAATGTACCCAGTTGTCCTGAGAACTGTCAAGTTGGTTTGTCATCAAATTGAAGCTAAGATTTGATAGGATCATCACAAAAGAAATTGTAGTTATTCTGTAGAAAAAACGTCCGTGCCGTTCAACAAGGACAGCTTAATTAAAAATTCAGCTTTTCGATAGTCCATTGACAAATTTGCGCTTCAAATTCGATATGCATTTGGCAGAAACCTGAAACACACAATCGCAGATTGAACTGACAGAATGATTTTATCGACCACTCATTAGATTCGTTTTGACTTGACTTCTCGCACTCAGTCTGGTGGCGTCTTGTGATATTTACAACTAGACTAGAACTCTAACGTAGAAGATAAAAAAAGAAACAAGTTTCAGTAGCGCAAATTATCATATTTATACCGCTGTTGTTATTCTTTCGACAAAACTCTTCCACTCCAATAACTGTGAAACATTCATTGAGTGTTAAAAGATGTAGAGCTCATCTGATGAGCAGACAGCACCCACTCTATAACCCGGAAAGATTTTCTTTGTTATTGAAAAATTGAATAATTTTGCATACAATTTATGGTAAATCTTTCGAATTCAAATTAATCTTGTGATAAGCAAAGATCTGGGTAAACATCGCGAAAAAGGATTAGTTTGGGATTGTCGAGAATGGATGACTTTTTGCAAACAAGCGAAAGGAATGCAAATAAAATGATGTTAATTGATATTCGTGTGGACATGAGGAAATGATAAATAATATCTGCTACAGAGTTAACAGAAAGCTTGAAAAAATGTTCCAAAGTAAGATTTTTTATCCGGTAGGTGGTTTAATACTAGTATCTGACACTTTTCTTTTTGCAATTGAGCTGAATGTGAAAGCATGTTCCAATCCCAATCCAATCCCAATCCCAATCCCAAGAAGCCAGAAGCCAGAAGCCAGAAGCCAGAAGCCAGAAGCCAAAGCCAACATGAAATTTTCAGGCGAGAAGCCAGAAGCCAGAAGCCAGAAGCCAGAAGCCAGAAGCCAGAAGCCAGAAGCCAGAAGCCACAAGCCAGAAGCCAGAAGCCAGAAGCCAGAAGCCAGAAGCCAGAAGCCAGAAGCCAGAAGCCAGAAGCCAGAAGCCAGAAGCCAGAAGCCAGAAGCCAGAAGCCAGAAGCCAGAAGCCAGAAGCCAGAAAGCCAGAAGCCAGAAGCCAGAAGCCAGAAGCCAGAAGCCAGAAGCCAGAAGCCAGAAGCCAGAAGCCAGAAGCCAGAAGCCAGAAGCCAGAAGCCAGAAGCCAGAAGCCAGAAGCCAGAAGCCAGAAGCCAGAGGCCAGAAGCCAGAAGCCAGAAGGCAGTTGCCAATTCTTAGAATTCAGCGTTGCCAATAGTTTACGTTTCTTTCTGCCTCATGTCAGTTCACAAAGTAAATGCTTCTTGGAAGGTCATTTGAGTGTTGCTTTTGTCGTTTGGATTGTGAAAAAACACAGCCTCGCCGTCAACCCTAAACCATTCCTCTCCTCGTGCTTATGTGCAGTTCAGTAACGAAGAGCCACTTGGAAAGTAATAGCGGAACAGGGTTCGAAGCTCTTCCTGATATGATGCTATTTGAACCGAGCGCCAATCATTCAACCGTTTGAGGTGAAAACAATGTTCACTCTATCAGTCAGTGCTATTTCTACGATGCACAGTGATGCCATCCATAGGCCTAAAATCAAAAAAGAAATTGTTCTAGTTTTCCTTCACCTTTCCACGGATCAATTATGATCTCTAGCATGCGAAATCATAAAGTGTTACATGATTTTGTAGAATATTTATAATAAGGATATGATGATGGAATAGATTTCCATTAAAATTTGTGAAAAATCAAATGTCTTTATAAATCAAAATCAATGGAATTTTCAAACATTTATTCAAACATGAATTACAGAATCTTAGTCCATTACTTCTGGTTTTTTTAGAGCTACCTGATATCTAGAAGCTGTTATTAATGTAAGGATAAAAAAATGCTCACTTCATAGCTACGTCACTTTATTGGAGCATGTTTTTAAATATGTTCTTAATCACGTTTAATCAAACTTCAGTCATCAAATGATCATGTTTGAGCATGAAAATTAACCTGTTTTATGTTTTAGCTACAAGTATTTGCAAATAAGTTGGCATGCTGCCTTTGAAATTGTTAGTTTTTTTTCTAAAAGAGCACGAAAAAACTCTAATTCCCAAATTATGATTTTTAAGTTTTACAATTCATAAATTTGTCAGGTCATGGTATTATGACCACAAATTATGATTCCTGGAGTCATAATAATGATTCTTCATAAGCGTAACCTTCAGAGTGGCGACCATTTTTAAGTTGATTCACATTAAGGCTAAGTAGCCCGTCATTCGTTTTGGCAACAATGATGACTTTTCAGCTTGCATTTCAAAGTGATAAAACTCAGTCTTGATAGTTTATATTAACTTGAAAAAGTATCACTGTACGCGCTAACATGCGGAATGTATGCTGATACTTTTTTCAACTGTGTCAGTGCAAAACCAACTGATTTTCTTTGATTCGAATCGTGAGATGAATTACCAACAATCATCAACGACGCGTACAAATTTCAATGACGGCCTACTTCGCCTTGAGAGAAATATTTATTAATAAATAATAAGTTTTCATAAGATTTTATACAAAATAATTTATGACCGCTTCGTAGAACAAACGGAACCACTATGGCGATGTAATGATGGACTGAAGCACCTTTCGATTCTGTCCGGATGTCATGCCTTCATTTGAAGCCACATTCCTATGTAGGTTTCATTTCCTTTGCTGACTGTCTCGGTGCCAGCAATGTTGCAAATGAAAATTGACACGCCACTTTGTCGTTGCTCGATTTTTATTTGTGTGAGGTTTAGTATCGGGTTGACTCTTTTGTGCTCGGTCTCTTACTTATCCTGTTGATTTCTAGAGTTTGCTTTACAATAGAGTATACTTTGTAACGTCAGCTATTGAGTTCCATTGAGAATGATGAGGAAAATGACTATTGATTGTTGTAAACTTCAACGTAAGACCAATATGCCAATGCTGCATTATCTACAGTTGTTCGTGAAGATTTTGAGCTGTTTTTAATCTTTAGTAATCCCATTTCAAATAATTACGTCCTTTTCTAACTTCTATCATTAGCGAAAATAATATAGGCATGAGTGTTTGGTGAATGTACCTATATCATCAAATCTTCAACTCACCATGAAATCCCAGCCTGCCGTAAATTCCCCGGTCTTAAGGTCTGCTTACAATGTCAAACGTCGGCTGAGGCGCACACACAACCAATCTGTGGACTCTATTATCGACATGCTCCGACGGTAAATCTTGTTTCCAATCACCGGCATAATCCGGCCCTGGGAGGATGTGTTTCGCGAATCCTTGTTGATATGTAACCAGGCAGCGACCTTGGCACACGGGGCTTGCTTGAGAGCCGTTCTAACAAACACACCCGCACAGCTGTGCGCGCTAAACAGGCAATATTCCGCCAATAATCGCAGGTCATATCACCAGAAAGGGGCCAATAAATATGATAATTTAGAATTTATAAATGTGTTTTCTCTGGCGTAGAGAATAAGGTAGCTAGCATGCTTACGTCCCCAAGGGCCAATATGTGGTGTTTGTTGTAAGGGTGGGTTATGTGCGCGACGAAGATACCGTTTCCCAAATTGGAAACATCACCTCATTGCCCCCTGTCGTTGTCGACGTTGGCTCAAATCCAAAAGTCAACAAATTCTACGGGTTGTCGAAATATGTGCTTAATATGTGGGCGGAGTTGAAGTTGGAAGTTCTCTACCGCAGAACAACGCAATGATTAAACAAACAGGGCATTTGATGAAAGAAGCTTACAGTTGTTAAAAGTCATAATTTTTACATGGATGCCGATTATCCTGAAAGCCTTGGCTCATGAATCAAAACGGATCACTTTAGCAGATTTTCAACCTTTTCGCTTGCATTAAAATTCTACCTAACACGTTAAATAAATCAGCGTCATATTTTGTAGTAAAGTGGACGAAACTAAAAAAAAAGATTATTACATGCCAAACCCAAGAAGATTGTCGTTAGTGAATAGTATTGAATTTTTCCATTCAAAAGACTTAACTCAATTTAAGAATTTCGTTAAAAAAGTTACGTGAAAGAACAAAGTGCAGCAAGGTATTACTGTAGTCACTTTCAAATTTTATTCACTCAAAATTTGCGCCTCTCTCGAGAAATTCCTCGTAAAGGCATAGACATGACCACGATCGGGCAAAGCCTTTCCGAAGCACTCCAACATTTCCGGCACCCTTCGAACGTTTGACTGTAGTCCTCAAACGAAATCGACCCATCCCGATCGATGTCCATCGGTGCAGTATGATGTCCACCCCAAATCCTTGACTGCTTCTCCACTATCCTCGTCTGGGGTTTGATAAACGCACTTCTCAAACAGCAGCATCATGTGGTCCCGTCGAATCATCCCCTCTCCTGGATGTCGTACACCTTGAAACAGTACTGACTTTTCTCCCTCAAAGGTTCCCGCAGAAACAGCGACAACGTGTGGACCCAAGTTTCCATCGTAACGTACGAAGTTGCGCCCTTGTCAAGGGCGGCGAAAATCCTCCCGAGCATAACGGTATCTGCCATGCCGAACGCCGTGTCAAACACCGTAGTGAACTGCTGCCGGCTTATGTAGTTGGGCGCTTGAGATCCACTTCGAGTTGCGTCATATTCGTCCTTGAGCAGTTTGTAATACAGCAGCAGAACGATCTCGAGCTCACGAGCCGTGAAGTGGGTTTTTTTGTGCAGTTGCTAACAAGGCCACTGATTTTGCTGAGGAAGCGAATCTCTTCGCTCGAATCGAGGGTAAGGTCCAAGGACATGGTTTATTTTTTTTGGGTTTTCACCTGCAAATGTGCAGTCGAGGTTTGGACTGTTAATGATTTTTAGAAAATATCGTCGGCTCCTTTGATAAAGGGTTGTCGATTTTTTCCTGAATTCTAGGACAGAAACATGGGTTGGGTGACAAAACGTCGAAAGTCAAAATGTCGAATGCCAAACGTCGAAAGGACAAATCGTCGAAGGGGACAAACATTGACATGCAATTTTCAGCGCAGTTCAGAAATAACATGAATTTCACTTATTGGAAAATCAGAAGAATTGAAAAACAAGATTTTTAAATATATGAAAAACCGAATTTAGGATATACATTTAATTCACTAGAGTTTGTAACCTTTGACAGATTCTTATTTCGACCTCAACTGTAAGGCCGTTTTAGTGTCATTTATTTTTAAGTTATTTATAAACTTGTGTGGTTTATCAAATAAAACACTTTTGATGCAAAGAGTACATATCTCGAAGTATTTTCATTTAAAAATTATTTTGAATTCAAGACATTTATTGTTTTTGTCAAAATTGCAGATTTGCAATCACTCAAAAATTTGATTATGAAAAGCTCTGAATTTGAAGTTGCGGTGAAAATTTCACTAGACTGAAGCCGAGATCCTGTCTCCTACTTGACCATTTGTGTGGAATATTGGCCAATGTGTACTTTATTCCGTCCAGTATTGTATATTCTTTTTCCAATGTTAACATCGTGAAACTGTAATTTTTATCTGGTCTCGGAAGCGATAGTTAGAAATAAATTGAAAATTTGGCTCGGAATTCATCAAGTTTTTAAGTATGGATTACTATACTTCAATATTAAAAAACATACTGGGTATGATGAAGGATACCTGTTTCCCAAAAAGCTAAATAAAAAATTAACTATTCCTACTCGAAGAAGAACGAGTCAATTTCTGAAGAATAAAGAATTAACTAATTATCAAAAATCCAGTTGTTAATTTAACGAAATTTATGCCAATAATTTGTCAAAAGAATGAGTGTATTGTTAAGAGAATAAATAATAATATACTTTTTATCAATAGAAGGAAATCAATTCACTTTAAAGGTGCTGCAACGATTTAAAAATTATATTCAACTGAATAATATTCACAAAAAAAAATAAATAAAAAAAACATTGAAGCCTTAATCGTATTATAAATAAAAATGGGAAATGCTGTTTGTATGTCACGAAAGTGGCTCACGACGAGGCAGACGGATTTGTATGGATTTGATTTCTCACATTTTTGTTCGTCAAGGGTTCCGACGTGATTTCTGTTGTATAAAAGTTCCAGGATGTTTACCCGAAAAAAGTATGAAAAACGGAGCATCTGAACGAACTGTCATTGTTGGATGGGACGATTTCATAGCCGGTTCTTCAACAGCCTACTAATGGCCAAGACGGAAGTTTTGCCGGGACGCACTAGTATGAGAATAAAAACAAATTAAACTTAGGCAAAATGCTTACGTCAGCTCTTAATATAGAAATATTCCACATTTTGATGCATCCGGTGGAAAACAAGATTTTGTTTGCCCACGTAAATTAGAAAAAAATAAGAAATATAGTGAACTGCTTTCGGGATTCATTTCCTCTGTCGTTGTATGAGTCTGGTTTAGCGAAAAAATGCTAAGGCAGCGTTCGTTTATTACGTAACGCTACGTAACGTGACAAATTTTAATTTTTTGTATGAGCCGTAACGCTTGAGCCTACTCCCCCTCCCCCTAGAGCGTTACGTAATTTGTGGATGCCGCCTTAACGACTTGGTCTTCTTCATACTTTTATAATTGTTACTTCTATTGTAAATTTTGCTGTTTATCGAACGCGATGATTTGTAATCGTCGCCGGTGAAACCATCGCCAAAATCGTCGCCAGCCAACCAGCCTCTGTGAATATGACGTTTCACCAGTCTTACCAACATAACGGCACATCACCTGCTTTGATTTGTTTGCTGGCGACGATTTGGTTGGTTTGTTCGAAAGTTGGCGGCGCGTTTTGTTGCCCATGCAACAGACAATATTGTCTGTTTCATGGACATCAACTTTCAAGCAGGCCACACAAATCTTCGCCAGCAAACAAATCAAAGGAAGTGATGTGCCGTGGTGTTGGTAAGACTGGTGAAACGTCAAAATCGCAACGGCTTGGGTTGGATGGTGACGATTTGGGTTCATTCCCCTCCTTCCGCCACGTAACAGCTTTTATAGGGAAAATTTATATGTGGACCATAACACTATGTAAGACCCCCTTCCTCCTCCTATTACGTTACGTATATTATAATATTATAATATTTAACCGATCCCTTATGGCCTTGACAACATGAAAGCTATCACGGAGAACCGAAACAACTCAATTTAAGATAAAAAGTACTCACAATGAAGTACTTCTCCAT
This sequence comes from Aedes aegypti, assembly GCF_002204515.2. NCBI lineage: Eukaryota > Metazoa > Arthropoda > Insecta > Diptera > Culicidae > Aedes > Aedes aegypti. Next base: position 11,775 of record NW_018735636.1, on the reverse strand, counting down.
CACTACTCTTTTGGATATTATTTTATACTGACTTCTAAATACATTTAACTCAAACTGGAGGTACATTCGAAACTAATTATTTTTGAGTTATTTGACAGTTGTCTCTGATAGCGTCCAATTTTTATTTTGTTTTGCTTCGCATTCTGAGAAAGTACCCAAAAGCAAGTATTGATCCAGTACTTGGTTTTGGATGAAAATTTTTATTTGTGCGTCGTAGTAAGTTTGGTTGTCGGTTGAATGCAGGCGCGCACCGGGTAAGTCATTTTTTAACGATTTCTAAATAAATTTCCATGATAATCACATAATCTTCTATATTCAACAGATGCGTGAAAACCTAGCTGCCACCCTGGGACGATTATTCAGGGATCAATTTGGACTGATCATTGGTAAGTTTGTTATTTTATTTTATCTACGCCATGAGATATTTAACCTCAATCTTTCCCAACCTTACAGCCTCCTAACGATGGTTGTAGTCGAAGCAGGAATGTCCTGCCGGTAAACCCGAAACAACGGGAGCTCTGCTCGAAAACGGAAGGCCGGGAGCAGATTTGAACAACTGTGCCAGCATTCAAATGATGAAAATTGCACATATTTTGTATGGTATAAAAGATCAAATAAAATGTAGTTAGTGTAGTTGTTGTGGAGCTCAGAATCGTTGTTGGCAAGCGGGAGCCCCACGAAAAACCTTTCATTCCATTCTGACGTTACTATAGGAGTGAGGCGTCAAAGTTGTGCCATGCCTACTAGATCGTTTGATGTTCGATCCGCTGCTACATTCTCGGATATCTTTCAACAGGCTTTTGATTGTCAGCCATCATAACAGGGTTGGATGACAAGATCTATGACAATGTTCATTCAGTACCACACATCCTCCCTCTTCTCAGGAAAAAAAGTTTTAAGTGATGAGTTTTCACATCGTTTTCGTCATCACGAAAGCTTTTAGGAATTCAGGATACATCTTTCACATCGCTAAGAACTTCCCCGATGTATACTGTCTCATATCTCAACTGTTCACTTGTACATGCGACTTGGAAACATTTTTCCGCTGTAGGATACGGTGTTGAACTTATTGATCGGTTGAATGTCGTTCCATTCATTAGAAACGGCAAGCTTATTCTATGCAATGACATCTCTAAGGCGAACTAATTTTGGACAAAATATTGCTATTAATAAACTGACATATACATGTTGAACAGAGTAGCATCAGCGTTTGACTCTCATCTTGTTGTACATTCAAACCACCTTACTTTCACGGAAATACTCACTCGAAGACTTGTTTGGCTGTTGTTACTTGTTTTGATATAACATACCTTGATCTGCTAAGTTACTAGACATCATTGGGCTTACATATGTTATTCTATAGATACATTTTCGACCGCCAGTCGCGCATGCATGTGAGCATCACTTTTATTAGGAACCAATTTGTGACCACTAGTCGCGATAGCAAGTGTACACCACCATTGCTTAGAGCAAATATACGACCACTAGTCGAGCTTAAAACATCAATAATACTTGATAGGAACAAGTATACGACCACCAGTCGAGTTAACAACATTAATAGCAGTTACTAAGAACAAGTATGCGACCACCAGTCGAGGTAGCAAGTGTACACCACCATTGCTTAGAACAAATATACGACCACTAGTCGAGCTTAAAACATCAATAATACTTGATAGGAAGAAGTATTCGACCACCAGTCGAGTTAACAACATTAATAGCAGTTACTAAGAACAAGTATGCGACCACCAGTCGAGGTAGCAAGTGTACACCACCATTGCTTAGAACAAATATACGACCACTAGTCGAGCTTAAAACATCAATAATACTTGATAGGAAGAAGTATACTACCACCAGTCGAGTTAACAACATTAATAGCAGTTACTAAGAACAAGTATGCGACCACCAGTCGCGGTAGCAAGTGTACACCACCATTGCTTAGAACAAATATACGACCACTAGTCGAGCTTAAAACATCAATAATACTTGATAGGAAGAAGTATACGACCACCAGCCGAGTTAACAACATTAATAGCAGTTACTAAGAACAAGTATGCGACCACCAGTCGAGGTAGCAAGTGTACACCACCATTGCTTAGAACAAATATACGACCACCAGTCGAGCTTACAACATCAATAATACTTGCTAAGAACAAGCATACGACCACCAGTCGAGTTAACAACATTAATAGCAGTTACTAAGAACAAGTATGCGACCACCAGTCGAGGTAGCAAGTGTACACCACCATTGCATAGAACAAATATACGACCACCAGTCGAGCTTACAACATCAATAATACTTGCTAGGAACAAGTATTCGACCATCAGTCGAGTTAACAACATCAATAGCAGTTACTAAGAACAAGTATGCGACCCCCAGTCGCGGTAGCAAGTATCGCTTAGAACAAATATGCGACCACCAGTCGCTCTTGCAATATCAATATTGCTTATATGATTACAGGAAATAGTTTGCGTTTGATTGATAGGAACAAGTTTGCGACCACCAGTCGCTCTAAGGACATATTCATTTCCATCATCTGTCGCGTTAAAGACATTACTTTTTTTTTATTGCAACCACCAGTCGCTTTTAGGGACATTTTTTCCATTGCAATCACCAATAGTGGCAAGATTTTTTTATTGCAACCACCAGTCACGTTAAGGACATTTTTTTTTGCATTCCAAACACCAGTTGTGTTAAGGACATTTTTTTTTCATTGCAACCACCAGTCGCGTTGAGGACATTTTTTTTTGCGTTCAAACATGTTTTTTTTTTAACATGGCATTTATTTAGAAAACAATAATGAATTAAGCAGGTTTCAATAGTTTGGATTTCACCGGTTATCGACACAAAATTCAAAAAAAATCACCGATTCAGTATGCTCCACACTTAACTTGTTCGGTAAACATTACTGGATACACAATGTACTGAAGCAAATAGGAAAGAAAACAATAATGTGCACTATTGGACAAATTTGACCAAAACATCGATAATACTGAATCGATTCAAATTCGATACGTCGCGACGAATCGATTCGTTTATTAAATTGAATCTCTTGTATCGATTCGATTTTTCCTCTCTAAAGCAAATTTAAAAGAACAAAATAAGACCAAATCCCTTGCATTAGGGTTTCATATTGCTTCAACATCAAAAAATCGATTAATTGGAACGAAAAATCTACTTTTGGAACATCAATTCAAAAACGGTAATGACTAGGAAAATTTGCACGCATTATCATTTTTCACTCTATCTTACTTTATTAGAAATGTGTGTATTATTACAGAAGAAACATTAAAATGATCACATACAACCAAAGCGAAGTTTTATTATTGTGAATATAGAAATTTGCAGAGTTGATAAATGTTACGGGAGTTTTTTTTTGTACGATTGAAATTACTAGTTGATAAGTTATACAAATTGATTAATATTCAAGAAAACCACTAATAGAGCAACACTTCACTTCTCTTTTGCAAAATCATATTATCATACAGATTATACTTATTATACAAATTATACTTTATTATACGATATTTTTTTTTTTTTATACACATGTTGCACGGATATGTTCAATTGCCTTCTGCAAAAAAAATAGTTCAGTTCCTAACGTTATTCTTTTTCCGTTCAACTTATGCAGAAAATAGGTCCCTGATAAAAGCAAAGTGCGCACTTCATAACTTATGAATCAGCTCGAAATAAACATAATCTTTGAATTGGATAAAACAGATGAAACACTTCCGCCATTTTTTTTTACATTCAAATATTTTCATCGCAGCAATCTGTTTGAATTCTAAAGCAAAACAAAATATTCACTTCAAAGCCTGCATCGCTCAACTCAAATAGTTGAGGTGATGCTGGTGTTCAATAAGAGCAACAACAAGAACAGATAGAAACATTACTGCTTCAACGAGTAGTAAAGCGACTAATATTACTGTTTGCGTTTGACGTGCAAATCTATTCTAACTTGGCTTCAAATGCAGTAACACAAAGTAACCAAAGGATACTTAGCAACCATAGTCCATATAACCGCCAACCTATCAATGAAAATCAATCTTTGACTTCGCTTTCGTTGTTGAAAATCTTACCGCGTTTGGTGCTCCCACATTTGATATGTGCGCTTCAAACGCACACAGAAATACATATTCATGAAATATTTCCTCTTCAATTAGTTTTCTCTTATTCATAGAAAATACCACATTGCTGTTTACTTACAGATATATGCCTTTTTTATCAGCTTCAAACTTCCCTCCACAATCACTCTGAACACTTATTTTCACACGCGGTTTAAGAAGTATCGACACAAACACATTTTCTAGTGGACACTCCCGCTTGCTAACGAATCCAGGCTCTCCAGGAACATGAAAATGTATTAAAAATTCTGGCAGGTTCGCCAAATGTGGAGCTCAGAATCGTTGTTGGCAAGCGGGAGCCCCACGAAAAACCTTTCATTCCATTCTGACGTTACTATAGGAGTGAGGCGTCAAAGTTGTGCCATGCCTACTAGATCGTTTGATGTTCGATCCGCTGCTACATTCTCGGATATCTTTCAACAGGCTTTTGATTGTCAGCCATCATAACAGGGTTGGATGACAAGATCTATGACAATGTTCATTCAGTACCACACAGTTGTGTATATGTTTTGGAAATAATTAAAAACAAAGAAATTACCTACATATTTCATTATTAAAAAAATCAGCTTCAACACAACTCTCGGTATAGGGTACTTTTGATTCAAAATCCAGTTATTGCAATACAGTTAAAATCACTCAAATCAATGTATTAGTGGAATGACTCAGCATTGAGTACTTTACTAACAAATCAATTTTGAATTATTCCACTTAGCTGTCAAGATGAGTGAAAAAGTCTTAATTTGGAGTTGTTTCGGTTCTCCGTGTAGTGCTTTTTTGGGATAAGGAAAATGACAAAATCAATTGTAAAGAATCGTAATATTGATTTTTCTTGCTAGTATTTTTTTAAATACAGTTAATCAATATCGAGTTAGAGAACCATAGTAAAAGTTGGTTTTCATGGCTTCCTCGATGGTCCCTTGGATTGCATTTGCATTGTTTTTGTGTTCTGTAACTCGATCCCTCCCTAACTCGAAGGTCCCTTCAATATCGAGTTATGGAGAGTTGGCTGTAATGGTAAAAATAAATAAGGAACAAAAAAAAAATAAAAATGAAAAATAAGTTATTTTTTTTTTAACTATAGTTGTTAAACTTTTTTCAATCGTCCTCTGGATCATTATTTGACTTGTTTTTTACTTTAAAAAATGAAAAAAACCTAACTGATGTCGAAAAATTGATGAATCTTTTTTTCTCCCCTTCAAAATTTTTGGATTTTTAAAAGAAAATTAATATAAACATAAAAGAAAATTAATATTTGTATCAGCCTAATTTCACGTTTGAGCGGTGCCGGAATCACTTCTTGCCATGGTCACGTAAATAATACGGCACCGCTCAAACGTCAAATAGTAAACTCGTGCATCGGTCTATTTTTAATTATACTGGGGCATCAATAAACTATGATATTCGCCTGGATGATAATGATGAATTTTGTTTATATATTGACCAGTGAATCAATTGTCAAGTTTGCAACAATGTTGCCTCCTGTGTTCGTTATAACAATTTTTTTTTTAATTGTATCACAATCCAAAAAGTTGGGACAAACGAGTGTGAGTGTGCTCGCTTTTGTTTTTGTGTGTGTCTGTTTCGATGATCCATTGATATTGGCGTAATTGTAGCATATTCTTTTTTGTGCTTAGTATACAGAACTTTCGAGTCCCGTGTGTGGTACACAGAAAAATAAATTGGCAACTAGTGTACTAATTATCACTACGATGATAAAACTCATAAGAATATACGTTATATATATGTTTTATGTTTATAAGAATTGTCCAAATGTCGTTAGGCTTGAAAACTATTTTGCTGAATGCGGACAGGACGAAAAGATTGTCATGTCGAAAAAAAAATCATCAAGTTGCAAGGTCAGTTTGGTGGAGAATAAGCAATCCGAGCTATCACTTTCAATATGGTTTTCATTACTTTTATGCACTGCGTGAATGGAAACCAGCACATCAATAAATACCTGTTTCTTATGGAAACTAGAGGCTAGAGACGCATGTGAAGACGAAAACAATCACTGCTTAGTACCCAAACTATACATGGAAAGACGAATCGAGTTTGTTGCCTAACACGGATTCAGGTACCACCTGTTCCTTGTAGCAAGTTTCCACGAATTGAACATGATTCCGTTTTTTTTCATCCTACACGATACCAAAGTTCTTGCATTTTCTTTAGAGGTTAGAATTACCTTGAAGCAGTCATCTTTACCAAAGGAAATGCTTCTGACCTTGTTAGATTCGTTTCACATGAAGAAGAAAGCGGATGATACATCATTACCGTAATCCGGGATAACATGACCATTTGTTTTCCATATGCTCACTTCCCTCTAAAAATGCAATTGCAATATTCATCTGTTTTCGGAAAATTGGAATTTATACATAAACAAACTAAACATACCTGATCAATGTTACCCGCTGATAAAATGTTACCCCCGTTTATACGGTAAACTGTTTCTCGCAACTTTTCTTTACTGGTTTGCTGTTCATGTACATAATATATTACTCTTCCAAAGAGATAATTAGGCTTAGACAACGGAAATTGTTGTTGAGTAAAAAAAGACGAATGGACCAAGTTGTGCTTGACCTCGAAGTACAGAACAAATAACACGTAGCAGTTCAGAATTTAGTTAGAATGACGCTTGATTTAACCGTCGCATTATAATGAGAACAACAACCTCGCTTAAATTTACTATAACCAGACCTTGTCTAATCATATAATGCAGGGCCTTACCCCTGAAATTTTATCAGAAAAAAACGTTACTACTTGTTCGAGAATTCTTTTTGAAAGTCCGCTCGAAGCGGCACTTTGCACTTTTTCATATTGGGAACTGATGAGTCTCTGGGATTTAAATATATGGCTCGTCGTGAATTGTATACATCATTGCACAGCAAGAGCTTGATTTGCAATAGGTTAGTCATAATTTGGGTTCTTCCTTTTTTCCAATTCCAGAATTTGGGTTTCTAAGGTTTGGCAATTGAAGCATACTCGGTGAAGCTAAACAACATTAATAGATTTCCATCTCAATAACGCTGTTAAGATCATTTCTATACTTCTTATGTATTTTATTACAAATCGTTCCTGATGCCGGATCTGGCCTGCCTCAGAACAACCCTATAATCTTATTGCACTACTTCCTTGTAAATAAACCGTGTGAGCGCCCTGGCTGCAGTGAAAAACGTTTTTGCATTCCGTCATTGTGGAATTGTCGTATAGTAGGTATGCTTGCCTGTTTTACTGGCTTGCAAGGAAGTGTGCTGAATTGTCTTGCCATCCGACACTCAAATTTGACTCACTTGCAGATGCGAGAAATCCAGATCATATCCGCGGACATGCTCAGATGCTTGGGTTGGCTGGTCTAGGAAGGGAAAGTTCTGGAATTCCACGTATGCGGGGCAGTTCGTGGCATTCTCCGACCCGAAAAATGAGGGCATCGAAGAGGTCGGAAACACTTTTGTGCCCACAAAATCTTTGCAGATGTGTGGAGGTACTTGCGATGAACGTGGTGGATCACTATTAGTCTGTAAGGCTTGGAAGTTTGATCGTTTTTTGACTATTTGATTGTTACGAAATGAAACCAGGTTTGAGTTCCTTCATTGCCGGGTAATTGTATGTTCTTCCTTACAGTCTCTTCGAAGTATTTACCTTCACCACGAGAAAATTTTAAGTTTTCTCTCTACATATTTATCCACCCATTTCCAGTCAGACGGAGATCACCAATTGCAAGTGCACAATTATGTTTCTGCAAAATGCCATCTCAGCAATCTATTTAAAAAGTTTTACTTTGACGATTTCTGCAGCCACTGTTGTGCGCTTATCCATAGGTTTGAGAGTTTCAATCGTCGTAATCTGTGTCTCTTAAAATATCGGGTTGAAAGTTTTTCCATTTGCAATGTTTTGGCGGGCCAGGAATCATATTTGTCGCTCTTGTAAACTGTAGTGATATAAGCGTCGAATACACGAATGCGATACGCACTAGATGTGAAACGTCGACTTTGTTGCCATCCGTATAGCGAGAAGGAAAATTGCCCTTATCGTGTGGCCGCGCCAATCGAACTTGACATGGCACGCCATCGTTTTCGAGATAAATAGTGCAAATTATGCTTCCTTTGTAAGCTGATCAAGGGATACAGTCGGGAAACTCGTTATAACTGGTGCACAACTTTACTAAAAGCGACAGGCAGAAGTGCATCGTCACTCTATTAGCGGATTGACTCTCAACATCTCTCACAGGTCCCTTGCAAACTGAATTTCCTATATAAGACCTTTCCAAATATTACGCCGACCTTTATGGCCAACCTTCGTACATACATACAATCGGACTTCTGTCTATTTACGGAGACCCGTTGCAGTCGTTTTTATTAACGGGAGCTACGACCGTGAAAATTCGTTTTTCACGTAGCGGTATATTTCGATACCGTTGCTAAAAAAAAGTTTGGTGCACGCTTTCAATTTCGCAACCTAGCTCAAATACCAGTTCTGAGACACGCTTCCCCTGCTTCGACGTTTCATGCAAAAATAAGGATTTTGGTGAAAACAAAAATGCTATGGAAACTTTTTTTGCCACGTGCCCTCGCTGTCCGTGTTAAAAAAAAGGCAAACCGTGCCAAAACAGAATTCGGCGTGTATGTTTTACTTGCTTATTTGTCATTATATTCAGTTTCCACTTTTGTGACTTGATTATGCCACTTGGTTATCATTCCGTTTCCACTTTTGCTTTGATGCTGTGTCTCGTTATGAGGAACTCAACCAGAATCTAAAATTTCGTCACTATTTTGTGGGTGTTGGTCAAATATCGCGGACGGAATGGGCGCGAAGGATCTGATAAGTATGGGAATCATAAAGAATCTTCTCATAGATTGCAATGATTGTTAGGTGATACTTCTCTGGCGCGTAGCACGGATTTCCATTTAGAAAATGATTGAACATGACCTTAAGTGTAATTTGCCACTGTTACCATGGTACAGCATTTCTGGGTTTTATTGAGTGATATCAATCGTGCTAACATCTCAAAAAATGTAACCATATAAGTTGCGTTGAGTATTCTAAAAGATTAATGTATTTTCACAGCAACCTAACTACAAATGCATCCTAATTTTTACAATCACATAACTGACAGTTTGGAAATCAGGCAGGAAATCCTTTCCCATTTAAAATTGTTGCTTATCCAGTTTCCGAAACTATGGCTGGCGTTCGCCTAATGACGCATAATAGGCTCAATTGTTGAGCATAATTTTTCCTCGTGGATAGTTTTCGGAGCGTAACGAGCTTTACTACTAAAAAGACCACCCACAATACAACTGTGTTGGAAACTGCACCCAATTGTTCCATCTGTGGAGTTAAACTGGTGGTTTAGCAGCTGTTTTGTTAGAGGAAATCGTTGGCATTGGCATTCGGCACAAAGAGGAACGTCGTTTTTTTGGTTTTGCCTAATTATAGCTGGGCAATTAAATTTTAACTCGTGCCAAGTAGCCGAAAGTATGCCGATGGAACTGAGAATATGTGTGAACTGGTTCGTTTAGTATTCGAGTTGAACTTTTCTGCTGATTTCCAGATAAAAAATATGCTGCAGTATAAACTTACCGCAGATTTCGCCATTATTTAAAACACATTTTACTATGTTTCCGTATGGCTGTAATGTTTAGGTGTCAGTCGTCAATTTTGATCACAATGTTTTTTTTTGTTATAAAATTTCATCAAATTTCAATTTTCATTTTTTTTTACACAAAATTGTTGGTTTGGAAATTACGGGTTTTGTCCAGATTGATCGCGAGAGAGCAGGTATAAGGTAATGCCGCTAGAGATCCAAACATAACTTTGTGAGGCCCTTGATAGCCTGTAGCGGTAAACGCGCCAGCTATTCAGCAATACCAAAATGAGAGTCGTAGATTCGAATTCCCACCAGTCGTAGAGCCTCAAAAAAATGTCAATCGGCAAAAAAAAACTCTATATTTCATAAGAACACTAAGCTGAGAAGCAAAGCCTCTGTCTAATTCATTTCAGAAAGGAGGTTACGAGTTTTAATATCATTGTCCTACAGCATGTGCTTGGATTTTGGTCCTTCGATTGCTTTGGCTTAATCAAAGCTGCCGATCACCAATCACATCTGCCTAAGCTGCTCAGCGTGATTTAATTTCGCACTGAGCTCCCTTTTGTCGGTCTGTAGGAGACAACGCGTTGCAACTGTATTAATTTTGAATTAGAACCGTGGCAGAAGTGTTTCGCAAGAAAACGCTCAGAAAAATCCTCTCACGATGCTGCTATTGAAACAGCGGATTAAGCTGCCAAAATTGTGTTGTTTTGCGTGTGCACAATCTTGACGCAGCCAAAAGAAGAAACGACTTTGCTTGGGCGCAAAATTGTGTCGCTGTCTGAACTGCGTTTGCAAGACGTTTAGACAAAAATGTAGAGATCCACGCAGGGAGGTACTGTAAAGAAAACGTGGATTCTACGTTTCGGTAAAATGTTGTCGGTCTTAGCTGAAATGAAGCTTTGCTTTTGGTGTTAGAATGGTAAGTTATAGATGGACTATTTTCCGACGAAATAGAGGGCGCAAAATAAATTAATTTAACAAACTATAAGGGCATACGAGTCAGGTTCGATTTACACTGCGGAACACGGTTTTATCTCAAGTACCAAAATACCACTGTTTGCATTAAATAAGGCATTGCTGAACCATTGACATTTTCAGAAGTATCATAGCACGTCTTATTTTTGAATATTGGCTGTTAAAATACTTAAATTTGACTATTTCAGTCAACTTGCATGCCAAGTTTTACCAGCTTGTATTGGCAATTTATTTGCTTAATTTGCCTCAGGAACTCAAACTTCATGTGTATTAAAATTACTTATCAACAAAGTTACTTTGGAAGTAATTTACTTCCAAAACGACAACGAAACGAACTTTTTATCCAGGCCTGCTAGTACTCCAGATGTTAAAAGATTCAAAACTGTTAACCCTTGCTGTTGATTAAAATAATTTAAAATTATCGGTGTTTTAATGCGAAATTAACACATTTTTTAACTACGTGGGTTGCAATTTTCTTGTCAATTTGGTGAAACATGTTTTTAATTGCTCTGTTTGATCAGAATAACAGAGCTAAAAAAATAGCTTTATTTTTACGCCTGACTTTACTTTTGAGACTATATTACTTATTGAATGAAACAAGCTTTAATGTAGAAATGCATTGGTGGTTAACTCTCAAAGCTCCGGGACAGACCTTTATTTTCAATTACGATTGGTGACCAGAAACAAATAAGTTTAACGAAATGCGGTTTTCACTATGATTCGATGGGGATGAGTTAGACTTCCTGCGGTGGGTTTTTTTCCAAACCAGAGTTTCAAGGTCTGGAACCATGTTTTACACCGGAAATAGTTGTTCCCTAGATCACATGTTTTACAACTTTAACAAACAAAACAAATTCAAACAGAAAGGTTTCAACGTTTTTAGACATTATGTGTCGGACCATGGCAATAATACATCAATTTGGCTTATTTTCTTGCATGAGACGAAATCCGAAAACCTGGTTCCGGAGTACGCGGTCAAGAAAAACACTGTGTAAATTTATCCCAAAGACAATGCGGCTACTTGAACTCATTGAAATCATCTCAGAAACCAATTGGCACGGCATTCAACTCTCAATATTGATCTCTCTTTCTGG
>NW_018735635.1:0-26190 GCF_002204515.2 Aedes aegypti | reverse complement strand
TAGACGATTAAAATGTTCCGTACACGAAGAGTGTCTCAATCACTGTCGCATATTAGAAAACAACGACTTCTGACTACTTCATTATAGTTGACCTTGTTATATGTTATATTCTTTTTTATTTTTTGATAAATCGCAATCGGTTTTTTTGTGCATCGTTCAACTTAGTTTCTACGATTGTTTTATGAAAAATATAAAAACTTACAAAAATGCTTTTAGTTGAAGAACTAAATAGATTTTTTCCAAAAATTCCAAAGAAAAACTGTTCGTCAAAAGTAAGCATTATTTTGCGCCATGAAGAAAGTCTTATTTTTATGAACAATTGTATGTTGGAATCCTATTAATTCTACTTATAGGTAGAGTCTAAAAACAATCAATATATTTCCCACCATTTTGCTGACATCTTGTCAGTTTTGTAAGTAATTTATTTCCTTATGGACAAATTATGCTGAGTACACCATCCTTTTTCTTCCAGCAAAAAAAGTAAAGTAAAAGTGTTTGAAATTTGGTTAGATTAATAAAGAATGTTTCTGCTATAAAGAGAGCTGATCTTGGTTTTTAACGCTCAATATCTTAGGGTACAAATTTTACTCTTATGGTCATTTTATTTAATCCCCTCTTTTTCAATAATTAAGCTATTATCGATCGTTAGAGCAAGCTGTAAGCGTGCTCATAAATATGAGTGGAGACTAAATAACCCAATCTCATGGAAGCGTAGGTTACTTTTCATATATTTTGCAGTATTATTATTCTGATTTCTATAGAAGTTTAATTCCGTCAGGACGTATTTTAAACGATAAAATTCTACTTCGATAAGTTCCACTTAATTTAATAAAATATTTTTCTCAAAGAAATCGGATGATTAATGATTTTATAATACCTGGAAAATGATTGTTCCCCAAAAACAGGATATTTTAGCCATCTCTGATTGATAATGATTTCGAAAGTCTTTTTTAAAAATAAAAAAATAGAGAATGTCGTAATTTTCAAGCAGTTGATAATAATCATTGGTTTTTAACCTCCAAAAATCGACCGTTCAAACGTTTTAGTTTATTAGTGTGAAATTTATTATTGGCGGATTCCACGCCAACCGGACAAAGGGATTGGCAGCACCCTTCAGAATTCAATGAAAACGTTTTGGATTGAAGTCTATGTAAAAACTAAGCAATATTTCACATACTTTTGTATTTTTCACAATATCGATCAAGATAACATGTTTGAAAAGGGTCAAAGTTTTTTTTACTTTTTATCTTAAACTCCGAGTTATTACCGTATACACGTAGCCACTTTATGATAATATCCGAGGGTTTAGAAGAAAAATATTGACAAAAAAAAACAGCATTTTTCTTACACCGAACAAAAAATGATTCAACTTGGAATCAATTAAAAAACGCCATTGTCACGATTGTATTAATCTCCTTAAGCACAACAAGATTTCTACACTTAAATTTATAAAAAGTCGGTTCATACATTGCAACATTCGGGCAATTTCTAAGGAAAAAGTTTTTCTAAAACGATTTTTCAAGTTCCAAAACTGAATTTTTTATCAAAGATTTTGTTCTAACCGTCAATATAATCGTAGTTTCAAGTGATAAATGTAGTTTTGAATTCGAAATAATTGTATTATTTTTATTGAAATAGTTAAATACGACAAATCATGGTTGTTAGCAGGGCCTTGGAACGGTAAGACGTTGTTTTTTCCATCTGACATTTTTTTATCTTTTCAGGAGAAATTTTTTTCAAGAATTGGATACGATCCTGTAGTGTATGCGGAAGAAGAACAAGATTTGCTGCTGACGGATTTGGTGTAGCGTTTGTTTCACTGTGTGGCCGGAAGTAGTTGATTCCTTCGTGTGGCGCCGGTAGGCAGTACTTAGTATCGAGGCGTTAACCATTTGTGTGGCTCTGAAGACGTTGTGGAACATAATTCTGTGTGGTGCGGAAAAGTTAAGTAAAAAAAAAAGGGATTTCCTGTGTGGCGCGGAAGAGTATATTGTCAGAGGGCGTTATCGATTTGTATTGTTTTCAGCTTGAAGCATCTTGGTATTGGTTGCAGTTTTGTTCACCTGAAGTTTGTTAAGTATTTGTTTGTTACTTTATTTCTATATTTTCTTTCTTCTTAAGTATTACATAATTGTTTCTAATTGCTAATTGGTTGGTTTCCGTATATGGAAACTGATGATGGAGGGGAATCAAGAGGGATCAAAGAAAACGTTCTTTCTGATGATTCCTCTTCATCGAATAAACCCTTTCGAATAAAGGTTTATCCATCAAGTTTTCCTGGATCTTACGTAGTTTACTTTCGTAAAAAAGAGAAACCTATTAATGTTCTACTGATCTCTTCTGAGTTATATAAATTATACACTTCGGTTAAAGAAATCAAGAAAATTTCGCTCGACAAATTACGAGTAATTTTTGGATCAAGAGATGATGCTAACGCTCTTCTTGAATCCAAACTATTTTTCGATTCCTATCGCGTTTATGCTCCTTCGGATGCTTGCGAAATAAATGGAATTATTTACGATGAAACCTTGGATTGTGAAGATATTAAAATCCATGGTTCAGGCGTTTTCAAGAACAAATCCATTTCTCCTGTTAAGGTTCTGGATTGTGTTCGTTTATCGAAATTATTTTTTGTTGGAAATGATTCAAAATACCTTCATTCAAATTGTATTAAAATAACGTTTTCCGGTTCAGTTCTTCCGGATTACGTTATGATTGATAATGTAAAATTTCGCGTGAGACTTTATTATCCAAAGCTCATGCATTGTGATAAATGTCTTCTATTCGGACACACTTCAAATTTTTGTTCAAACAAACAGAAGTGTTCGAAATGTGGAGAACCTCATCAGTCATCCGAGTGTAATAAAATCTCGGATCTATGTTTTTATTGTAAACAAAAACACAATTCTTTGAAAGAATGTGTTGTTTACATTGACCATCAATCCAAATTCAATCAAAAATTAGGAATAAAAATATATTGTCCTACGCTGAAATAACAAAATCCACTGAAAATTTTTCATCTTCCAATTTGTATGATGTTTTGAATGAAGATGTTGGGATTGAATCATCACAAAATTTAAATAATTATGTTTATAAACCTCCTAGTAAGAGGAAAAGAATTTCTAATAAATCTTCAAATAACCAAAATTTTTTTTGAACCTCAACCATCTACTTCATTTGAAACGAATTTCCCTCCCCTTGGTCCCTCTAATAATATTCCTGGTTTTCAAAGAGTTGATTCTGCCCATTCAACTAACAAAAATGATCAAAATTCGAACAATATTGACAGTGACAAAAACAATGAAAGCTCTAATCAATCAATTTTGAATATTTTGGAAGAAATTGTTGATTTTTTGGGATTGAGTGATTTTTGGAAAAAAAATAATCAAATTGATTTTACCATTATTGGCTTCCCTTTTAGATAAATTGAATTCATTTGTTCCCCTTATTTCTTCTCTATTTTCGTTCTAATGGCTTCGTTCAATCCCAAAAAATTACACATTTTACAATGGAATTGTCGAAGTATTATTCCAAAAATTGATAGATTAAAAGTTTTATTGACTAATTTCGATATAGATGTATTTTGTTTGAATGAAACGTGGTTAGGTACAGCTAAATTTTTTCGCGTCCCTAAATATAATATTATTCGAAAAGATAGAGTTACATCATTTGGCGGAGTTTTAATTGGAATTCGCGACAATATTGAATTTAAATATATAAATGTATCCTTTCAAACGCAAATAGAGTATGTTGCTGTTACGATTAGAAAGGAAATACATGAGTTTTCAATTATATGTTTTTATATCCCTCCAAATACAAGTTTTAGTTTATCAGAAATTAAAAGTATTTTAAATGAAATTCCATCACCATTTTATATATTAGGTGATTTCAATGCGCATAATTTTGCTTGGGGTAGTGAAAAAACTGATGGTAGAGGTTCGTTAATTATGGATTTGATTGATGATTTGAACTTAAATATTCTTAATGATGGATCGATTACTAGGATTGCTGTGCCTCCTAATAATCATTCCTGTGTTGATTTATCTTTATGTTCAAATAATTTATCAATGCAATCATCTTGGAGAACTATTGATCAGCCAAATGGTAGTGATCATTTACCAATTTTGATTGTAATGCAAACTTCTGCAGACACTGAAACATTTTATGAAGCTTCTACTCCTGATCTTTGTAAAAATGTTAATTGGGTTAAATTTTCTGATCTTGTTTCTATTTCATTAATCAATATTGTCAATTCAGATATTCCAATTGATAATTACAATATTTTTTCAAAATTATTAATTGATTGTTTACAAAAATCTCAATACAATAAACCAACTTCAAAAACTTTAAAAAAAAATCGACCGTCGTTCTGGTGGGATAATGAGTGTTCCATTTCTTTAAGAAACAAATCGGAAGCCTTTAAACTTTTTCGCAGATCAGGCTCCAGAAATGATTACTTTTTATATTGCAAAGCTGAAGCACAGTTTACCAGACTTACTAAATTTAAAAAGAGAAATTATTGGAAAAATTTTGTTGAAAATTTGGACAGAGAGACTTCATTGTCAAGTTTATGGTCCGTAGCACGTAATTTGAGAAATTACAACTCTTCTCCTCCTTCTATTTTAGAATATTCAGAAAAATGGATGGATAATTTTTCTTCGAAAATTTGTCCTGATTTTGTTCCTCCATCCATTAATTACAAAACTAATTCAATCAATTACTATCCTGAACTCTGTAATCCTTTTTCATTAGCTGAATTTGACATGGCATTATCAATAACCAAAAATACTGCTCCAGGTATTGACAACATTAAATTTATTGTTCTTAATAATCTACCTTATGAAGGAAAACTTCATTTACTTTCGATATATAATGCTTTATTTTGTCAAAATATTATTCCTTTCGAATGGCGTTTCATCAAAGTTATTAATATTGTCAAACCTGGTAGAGATCCTGCATGCGCTGATAGTAGAAGACCCATTAGTTTATTGTCATGTTTGCGGAAATTATTAGAACGTATGATTTTGAATCGCCTTGACTTATGGGCTGAGGACAATAACATTTTTTCATCTTCTCAATTTGGATTTAGAAGAGGTCGAGGTACTCGTGATTGTATTGCCTTTTTAGCTTCACAAATTCAGCTTTCATTCAATAAAAAGCAGGATGTTGTGTCAACATTCCTGGATGTTTCTGGAGCTTATGATTCTGTTTTAATAGATTTATTATACAATAAAATGCATAATTTGAAAATTCCAAATTTAATTTCAAATTTTGTATGCAATTTATTTTCTTTCAAAATCATGAATTTTTATCATAATGGAAAATCTAAAATAATTCGTTATAGTTATTTTGGTCTTCCACAGGGATCTTGTTTAAGCCCTTTCTTGTATAATTTATTCACAAGTGACATTGCTTCGATTATTCCTAATGGATGTTATTTATTACAATTTGCTGATGATAACGTAATATCTATCAGTGGTAAGAATAGAGAAATTATAAGACATTTTATGCAATGTGCCCTGAACAATATTGGTTTATGGGCTCATGAAAATGGTTTTTCTTTTTCAGTTCAAAAAACAAAATATATAATATTTTCGAGAAAATATTCGACTTCAATGATTAATTTATATTTAAATGGTATTGAAATTGAACAAGTTGATGAATATAAATATCTTGGTATATGGTTTGATTTTAAATTGAACTGGAATGCTCATATTAAATTTATTCAGAAAGTTTGTTCAAAAAGAATAAACTTTCTTCGTGTAATTACAGGTACATGGTGGGGCGCTAATCCTTCTGATTTAATTACACTTTACAAAACTACTATTCTTTCAGTAATGGAATATGGTTGTTTCACATTTGGGAGCGCTGTACGTACATATTTTACCAAACTTGAAAAAATACAGTTTCGTTGCTTGAGAATTTGTTTGAAACTTATGAATTCAACTCATACTCAATCAATAGAAGTTCTTGCTGGCATATTACCACTGAAAATTCGTTTTCAAGAATTAAATTGCAAATTTGTGATGAATTCTTTTTCAAACAATCATCCTCTTATTGATATTTTGAAATCTTTATTTGATATTAATCCTACGAGCAAAATGTTAGATTCCTTTGTTCATTGTTCTACAGAAAATATTGAACCAATCCTTTCGAATGCTTTTCATAATTCAAAAACTTCCATTCATTCATACAAACCATTAATTGACCTGTCTCTATTCTATGAAATGAAACAAATTCCAAAATTTCAACATTCTCATTTTGCTAATATTTTGTTCGAGCGTAAATTCAATGGAATTACTCCCGCACAATTTTATTATACTGATGGTTCATTGATTGAAGGAATCGCAGGTTTTGGTGTCTATAATTTATTTTCTGGTCATTTTTTTAAATTGCAATCTCCTTGTTCTGTTTTCTCAGCAGAATTAATTGCTCTTTATTTTGCGTGCAATTTAATTAAAGATTGTACACCAAATATTTATATTGTTTGTTCTGATAGTTTGAGTTGTCTCCAGGCTTTGAATACAATTAATTTCAATTTCAAAACTCATTATATTATATTATTAATGAAAAAATATTGCTTGAACTCAGTTTTCAAGGATTTATCATCAAATTTGTTTGGATTCCTGCTCATTGTAAAATTTATGGTAACGAACAGGCAGATACGTTAGCTAAATTTGGTGTTCATCGCGGAATAACTTACAGCCGTATCATACTACCTTCTGAATTTTATCCAAAATTGAAAGTTAAATCTCTTTTGGATTGGCAAACATGTTGGAATTCAAGTGACAAAGGACGTTGGTGTCATTCTATTTGTCCTAAGGTTAATCGTTTTCCATGGTTTAAAAATATGCCAGCAAGTAGAAATTTGATTTGCTCTTTTTCAAGATTGATGTCAAATCATTATAATTGTAACAGCCATTTATATCGCATTAACATAATAGATTCCAATTTATGTGATTGTGGGGAATTTTATGAAGACATCGATCATATTGTATTTCATTGTCAAAAATTCATTTCTCCTAGAAATAAATTAATCAACAATATAGAAGATTTGGGTCAACCTATTCCTGTATCTGTACGTGATATTCTTGGTACAAAATGGTATCCGGTAATGAAACTTTTATTTCAGTTTTTGAATGAGATCTCATATTTGGTTTGATACTCTTTGTTTTTTTTACTTTTATTTTCAGATATCACGGATTCGATTTTGACTCTCTTCCTCACTGGCTTCCGATGACCCTCTTATTTTAACGCCGATGGTTTTATTTCAAGATTTTGGCTCTGTTATGGTTTGTAACCGTATGAGCCTTTAGTTTTAAGTTTGATTTGTAACGTTTATTGAAAAGATAAAGAGGTTTTGTGCCTCTTTGAGAAAGATTTCCACTAGAAATCACTCAAAGGGGTTTTTCCCTCTTTCAAAATTTTAGTTAAAATAAATAATAATAATAATAATAATACACAAATCAAAAAAAAAAAAATAAAAATTTGGACTTAAAAAATTTGTTGTTAGAAAAACTTTTTTCCCTAAAATATGCCCAATTTGCAATGTATGGACGACTTTTAGTAAATTTTATTACGAAACTTTTTGCTTAAGGATGATCAAAATCTGAAATGGCCGTTTTTTAAATTGACTTTAAAGTTTTGAATCATTGTTTTTTCGGTGTAGAAAATGTTTTTTTTAATTTTTTCAATATTTTTTTCTAAACTTTCAGGAAATTTCACGACAGTCCCCCATACAACACTTTTTTGTAGGTCTTACCGTTTTCGAGTTATACGGGTTTATAAAAAACGTAAAAAAAACTTTGACCCTTTTCAAATGTTAGTCTAGATCGATATTGAAAATACAAAATATGCAAAGTATCTTAGTTTCACATACTTTTGACATCCAGAAAGTTTCATTGAATTCTGAAGGGGTGCTGCCAATCGCGTGTCGAGTTGGCGTGAAGTCCGTCAATAAATAACATAAAAATCATACACAGCTCAATCCAAAAAGTTCAAAACTTCTCTTCTTGAAAGTCAACTTCAAACTTCAAAATTGATTAATCCGAGTTGCAGATCACATATATGAAACTAAAACGCTTTTTAAGGCTAAATGGGGCTCTGCTTAAAAATGTTCTCTCTCATTCACTCTTTCATGAAATTTGTAAACAACAATGCCAGTAAAAATTGAAATCCCATACAAAATCAAAACAGTGCAGAGGCCTATAGCCCGTCATTTGCATCAATCAGCGGCGCTACCGTATATGGGACTTAATAATGTGACAGCATCGCTGTTATGTCAAACACACAAGACTACGGTGGCGCTATCTGAGGTTTTCTTAGCGGCCGTTTTGATCATTTTAATGATCCATTCTTGATCAGCAACGGAAAGTTTTCTCCTCCTGAAAAAAAGAGAACAAAATGTCAGAAGTTGAAACAAAAGACGTACTGTCAAAGCCTACTATAGGAATTGGGTAAAAAAATATTATTAGTTAAGGACCGTGACGAACAAAATTTGGAAAATTAAAAGTCTTGTATCTTATTTCTTAGCTTTAGCCCTACCCTTGAAATGTTATTGAAGTTTGAGTATATGTTTCAAAATTATTGTGCCACGAGTAAAAGGTTATTTGCACTTAATATTCTATGTTGGACTGAACATCGTAAAAACTTCTACCACGAGATTTTCAACATGGTTTTGTGACTGGTAAAATTCAATTTGCAACAACAATAAAATATTATCTTCCGTGACAAATGGAAAAATGCTAAGGTTGTTCAAATTTTAAAACCAGACAAAAATCCTGCAGAAGCTTCTAGCTATCGTCCAATCAGTTTGCTTTCCTCCTTCAGTAAACTTTTTGAAAAGGTTATTTTGAACAGAATGATGGCCCACATCAACGAAAATTCAATTTTTGCCAATGAACAGTTCGGATTCCGCCATGGACATTCGACCACTCATCAACTTTTACGTGTAACAAATTTGATCCGTTCCAACAAATCTGAAGGCTACTCTACTGGTCTTGCTCTTCTAGACATAGAAAAAGCATTCGACAGTGTTTGGCATGAAGGTTTAATTGTAAAATTGAAAAACTTTAATTTTCCAACATACATTGTTAGAATAATTCAAAGTTATCTGTCAAATCGTACACTTCAGGTTAATTATCAGAACTCCAGATCTGAAAGACTTCCTGTAAGAGCTGGTGTTCCCCAAGGCAGCATTTTGGGACCAATATTATACAATATTTTCACATCTGACTTACCTGAGTTACCTCAAGGATGTCAAAAATCTTTGTTTGCGGATGACACAGGCCTTTCCGCCAAAGGACGAAGCCTGCGTGTCATCTGTAGTCGATTGCAAAAAAGCTTGGATATTTTTTCTTCATACTTGCAAAAATGGAAGATTTCTCCTAATGCTTCCAAAACTCAACTAATAATATTCCCACATAAACCAAAAGCTCTTTATTTGAAACCTTCAAGTAGACATGTTGTCACGATGAGAGGGGTTCCAATAAATTGGTCAGATGAAGTTAAGTATCTAGGGCTCATGCTAGATAAGAATTTAACTTTCAAAAATCACATTGAGGGCATTCAAGCCAAATGTAATAAATATGTAAAATGTCTCTATCCCCTTTTTAATAGAAAATCAAAACTTTGTCTTAAGAACAAGCTTTTGATATTCAAACAAATTTTCAGGCCAGCCATGTTGTATGCTGTACCAATGTGGACTAGCTGTTGCAATACCAGGAAGAAAGCTCTGCAGAGAATTCAAAATAAAATTTTGAAAATGATTCTGAGGCTTCCTCCTGTATAGTACCAATGAGTTACATACTTACTTACTTTACTTTTGCTGGCTCAACGTCCTTCGCCAACTAACTCGGTCCATGGCTGCTAACCTCCAATTCCTCGATCGCCCCACACTTCCAAGATCCTGCTCCACTTGGTCAAACCACCTAGCTCGTTGCGCTCGTTCAGCAACCACCTGGAACGTTCTTCCGACAATGTCCACGTCGTCAGCGAAACAAATGAACTGGCTGGATTTATTGAAGATCGTGCCCCACATGTTGAAGCCCACCCGTTTCATAACACCTTCTAGCGCAATATTGAACATTAGGCAGGAAAGACCATCGCCTTGTCGAAGTCCTTCGCGTGTTTCAAACGGGTCCGATAAAGCACCCGATATCTTCACGCAGCACTGTACACTATCCATCGTTGCTTTGATCAGTCTAGTTAGTTTCCCGGGAAAACCGTTCTCGTCCATAATCTTCCATGGCTCTTCGCGGTCGATGGTATCATAGGCCGCTTTGAAATCGATGAATAGGTGGTGCGTAGGAACTTGATATTCGCGACACTTTTGGAGGATCTGCCGCAACATAAAGATTTGGTCTGTCGTCGATCGCCCGTCTACAAATCCGGCTTGATAACTTCCAACAAATCTGCTTGCCAGTGGCGATAGACGGCGGAAGATGATCTGGGAAAGCACTTTATAGGCTGCATTAAGAATGGTGATCGCTCGATAGTTCTCACATTCTAACTTGTCACCCTTTTTGTATATTGGGTATATTATTCCCTCCTTCCACTCCTCCGGTAGCTGTTCTGTATCCCAGATCCTGGCTATCAATCGGTGCAGACAAGTGACCAACCTGTCCGGGCCCATTTTAATAAGTTTCGCTCCAATACCATCCTTTCCAGCTGCTTTGTTGTCCTTGAGCTGTTTGAGAGCATCCTTTACTTCACCTTTTGTGGGAGTTGGCACGTCTCCCTCATCCGCCGTACTGATGAAGGCATTCCTCCTGCTGTCTTGATCTTCCTCCTCTGCGCCGTTTAGGTGTTCATCGTAGTGCTGCTTCCACCTTTCAATCACCTCACGTTCGTCCGTCAAGATACCTCCATCCTTATCCCGGCACATTTCGGCTCGCGGCTTTGCGGGATGCATATAGTTTCTTGTAGAGCTTACGTGTTTCTTGAGAACGATACAACTGCTCCATCTCTTCGCACTCCAACTCTTCCAGGCGGCGCTTTTTACCCGGAATAGATGGGTTTGCTGTCTCGCTTCTGTTGTATGTTCCACGTTTTGACGGGTGCCTTGCTGGCATCATCATCGCCCGCGCTGCATTCTCTCGTCCAAAACCGTCTGACACTTCCTCGTCGAACCAACCGTTCCGTCGATTTGCTTCCACGAACCCAATGGCACCTTCCGCTGCGTTGTTTATGGCTGCATTGAGACTACTAGCAGTCCTCAAGAGGGGCTTCGGTAAGCTCTCCCTCTTCCGGCATCGCTGCCTCAAAGCTTTTGCGCGTATTCAGTTGCGACTTCGGATTGTACCGGGGCGGGCGTCGGTACCGAATGTTGTTCACAAGGGAGAGTCGTTGGCGCACTTTAACCGTCACAAGGTAGTGGTCCGAATCGATGTTTGCGCCGCGATAGGTTCTGACGTCGATAATGTCCGAGAAGTGCCTTCCATCAATCAAAACGTGGTCGATTTGTGATTCAGTCTGTTGGGGTGATCTCCAGGTGTACCGATACGGGAGGCTGTGCTGGAAGTAGGTACTACGTATGGCCATTTTTTTGGAGGCGGCGAAATCAATCAGTCTAAGGCCGTTTTCGTTCGTAAGCTGGTGAGCGCTGAACTTCCCTATAATCGGTCTAAATTCCTCCTCCTGGCCAACCTGAGCGTTGAGATCTCCGATAACGATTTTGACATCATGGCTTGGGGCAGCCGTCGTATTCACGTTCCAGCTGCGCGTAGAAAGCGTCCTTATCGTCATCGTCACTTGCTAGGTGAGGGCTGTGCACGTTGATTATGCTGATATTGAAGAAACGGCCATTGATCCTCAATTTGAACATTCTGTTGTCGATTGGCCACCACCCAATCACGCGCCTCTGCATTTCGCCCATCACGATAAAAGCTGTGCCCAGCTCATGTCTGTTGCCGCAGCTCTGGTAGATGGTATAACCATCCCTATACGTGTGTACCGTCGACCCTTTCCAGCAAACCTCCTGCAGCGCTACGATGTCGAACTTGCGGACCCTCAATAATTCGGAAAGAATGCGGGTACTTCCTAAGAAATTGAGAGACTTACAGTTCCATGATCCGAGTTTCCAATCGTTAGTCCGTTTGGGTCTATGCGATTGTTCCGGTCCGAATTTACATTGGTATGCTTCCTGTACTGATGATTTTTACGGCTGGCTTGTAAGGCCTGCACCAACCCCTGTCTCGCCGGAGGATCATCGTGCGCAGCACTGTTTAGAGTCCCACGCTGGCACTAGGACGATGATCAGCCGCTCCTAACATGGAGAACAGACGCTCTGATAAGCTACCACCCTCAGAAGAGAGGAGCCCCCTTCCCTGTCAGCATACGACCAAGGTCCACCAGGGTTGGTTACCCGATCTTCCCTACGGTTACTCGTACCCCAGGCGGCACCACGGGGAGTAGGGATAGGAGTTACTGGACAAGAGGCTAAGGACCACAAATTGGGTCTATTTTATACCTGCAGGTACGCGAAGTACCAATGGTACGCATTGTCCAGCCATTTACATAGAATATCCAATGTTGAAACATTGGAATAAATGTCAAATAAAATGATTAATAATTTCAGGCAAAAATCGTTACAATCTTTTATTGCCACGATTAATGCGTTATATGTTTAGGTTAAGTTAGGTTAAGTATATTCAAAACGTGTTTTTTTTTCTCTTATAAGCAGGTGAAATCAACTCACCTGTAAAAATCTGCACTGCTACGGCAAATGAAATGTAATATGTTGTTAACAAAATGTTAATAAAATCTTAAATTTGTTTTACCAAATTAGGATGATAGTGTTGTCTAATAACACAGAACACCTAGTTATAAGAAATGAATGTAATGTTAGAATGATACTAATAAATAAATAAAAAAAAGGTTATCTTCCAAACTTTTATCAGCTTCACGATGATTTCACTTCCCATAATCCATGTTAATGTGCCAAAAATGTGGAATAATAGTGACATCCATGTTATGAGCATGAAACGTATTTATTCGCATTTAAAAATATATCAAGTTTTTCTAAAACAAAAAATCAAGTCCCGATATCTGTCCATAAATAACAAACTTTCAGTGTACCTTTCAATAAATTATGTGTTGCTTGTTTCGTGGATGGAGCTTAGCAATTAACAAAGGAACCTTTTTCTCCGCGCCTGCTAGAGCTCCAAATGTAAAAAGATCAAATTTGTAACGCTTCCTGCTAATTAAAATCATTTCAAATGATCGGTTTAAATGAAAATTGACACCTAGTAGTTTACGGAACAAGTTGCAGAATGATGATTTTTACAGCACGAGTCGTAAATTTATCCTATGAGACTTGTTCTCGAATCGGAAATCGAGTTCTGCAACGAGTTACGTACATCATTTTTTGCAATTTCGTAGAAGACCACTTGAGGGCATCAGAAATTATACGGAATACATTCTCCATAATTTTACAATTTCTGAAAAATAATTGTGTAATAATACATTACGCAACTCAAAACAGTTGTGTAATGAGAAAGCGTTGAGTAATTGATGATTACAGCACTGGTTTCTGTTGCGTAATGACTTTTCCCGCACTGCATACTTTGGAAAGTGCAGGAAAGTAGGCCGTTTTATGACAGATTGGCGTGATGAAAAACAGCCTATTACGATAAGAAATTGCAAAAAATATTTTACAATATTTACTTTTTTTTTCTCTAAAATTATAAGAACGAACAAAATTTTGCCCGAAGCTTTCAATTATCGGCTAATCAGCTTGAGTAGTTACTTTGATCAGAATTGAGAAAAGTTCTGAGATTCACACTACAGTAGGCAGGCGTAGCAAATCACAATCAGCGAAGCCAGTGAAACTCACGCCTATCACTGGTGTGGCAAAATGCCTTGAAAATAGCAAAACACTCGTTACTAAGGGCAAACCAAAACTACTGTAGAAAAATGTTCTATTTCCCGCATTTAGAGCCTTCGATGACACTAACGATTTAGAAAGTTCATGCACCCAACATAGGCTACTTGATGAGATTCACGATTTTAAACTACTGTAGTGAGAGAAGCCACGTGATTTTCGCGAAATTCGAGCCTACTTATATTACCATTCCCAGCCCCGATTTTGATACTTATCCTTTACTACTTTTGATACTTTTGATACTTCTATTATATTGGGCTCAGATAGCCGTATCGGTAAACGCGCAGCTATTCAGCAAGACCAAGCTGAGGGTCGTGGGTTCAAATCCCACCGGTCGAGGATCTTTCGGGTTGGAAATTTTCTCGACTTCCCCAGGGCATAAGTATCATCGTACCTGCCACACGATATACGCATGCAAAAATGGTCATTGGCATAGTAAGCTCTCAGTTAATAACTGTGGAAGTGCTCATAAGAATACAGCTGAGAAGCAGGCTCTGTCCCAGTGGGGACGTACGCCAGAAAGAAGAAGAAAGAAAAATATATTCAAGATGGTTCATATTAACGAGAATGCGGGTTTTCCAATTCGGATTTCGATCCTGGCATTAGGTAACTGATCAAATCTTACGTGTAAAGAATTCCATTCGGTGGGTTCAACGATACAATTTTATTTTGCTCAAACGATGTGAGCAAAAGACCACAAGAAAATAGTCAACGCTTTAAAAGGATTATATTGATGGTGTCATTACAGAGATCTGAATTCAATACATTTCTTTATTGTCATATGACATCAGTTTTCTACGGATATGTTTGTACCGATAAGCACTACTTTCATTGTACAACATTGTACTTGAGCAGCCCCTTTCAACAACTTGTTCAAAGAGGTTCGCAGCAGTTGTTGAAATCGCATCAACTAAACTCATTTTATTCTCGCATCAGACATTTTTCGCCGAATCAAACCTTATCTCCAGACATAATTGCCCATGTCAAATCCTAGTTCACCAAGGACCTGCTCATTCTGCGCCTAGGGAATTTTATTACTTCACACAGCCATTAAGATAATCCAACATCAAGCAAGGAGCGACCATTTCCACGCAATGTTTGTACCAAAATTCGAGTCCGGATTGTGTCCTTTTACGATTCTTGTCATACCTGACATCCGCACGAAGCCACGTTTTGTACCTCTCGGAAAGAAGTGCAAATCTAACGCCTGGGCCTTGCATGTCGCCGTAGTGACTTTATTGCATCAATAAATTTTGTCTAATTTGACATGTATCAACATCCGTGAAATATGAATCTGGACAGTGTCCTGCGGGAGTTGTATGACCGCTCCCTGGATTTTGTCTCGTACTTTTTGCACGTCATCCGCCGACAGTCCCTTGCTTCCGTAGAAGCACCTCTCCAACCATAATATTTATTGGCTTTTGTTTAACCTTCTTTTGGTTTATGGTTTGGATGGCTTATTAGGTGAGATTAATTTTTGAAAACCAAAAGTTTGCCATCTTTAATTAGAACTACTTATTTTTTAAGATAATTTGGTGTTCTTTCAACATTTTATACATTTAATGTTGAATAGAATGGCGCAAATGATTAAAAATTGATTGAAATAAAACAAAGTTATGGAAATTTCACCAATGGTTATACTCAGTAACATAGGTAGCTGAATAACGCTTGCGCCTTAATAATAATCCTTTCTTATTATGTAATTGGAATCAATAAAGCTCACGAGCTTCAAGTTTTGAGAATTTAAAAATAAAGCCACACCCTAATGTCCATCCTGAAGGAGGCGCGCTTACCTAACAGATAAGATCCAGTGTAAACGGTGCTGCTGGTGGCTGTGGAGACAACTCAATTATCTTATTAAATAGGTGGCGGAAGGTTGCGACCTTAAAGTTCACTAGAATGCCTTTGATGTGATGAGTGGAGACGAATAGATTAAAAACGAACATTTAATTTGGAAATTGATGTTCGCCCCGTTGCCAATGAATGCAGGTTTTCTAATTTAAAGTTTTTGATTAGAAGGGTGAAGCTGGAAAGGTGACATTGTGACGGATAAGTCTCCACAAAATTTAATCAAAATTAAAATAAATCCTCTGTTTTTAGCAAGAAAAAGAAAACTCGTTTGTTTTGGAGGGATAACATGTCAAACAATGATTTATACAATGTTGCACATGCGGCCCAAATAGCCCGTTTCTACATCGTTTTGGCTGAACAGCTACTCGCTAGCTACGAGTAGCTGTTCAGCAAAACGATGTAGAAATTACTTTCCAGTTGAGTTTTTTCGGCTTGAAAATTGTTTCTTTTCTAAGATTGTATGTGTTAGGAAACAATATTATCGTGCTCAAATTGAATTATTAAAAACATAGTCAACACTCTAATTAACTCGATGTTCCATATCTCCGTATCGAGTTAGAAAAAACAAAGCAAATAGTAGTTTACGGAACAAGTTGCAGAATGATGATTTTACGCACGAGTTGTAATTTATCCTACGAGGCTTACGCAACTCAAAACAGTAGCGTAAAGAGAAAGCGTTGCGTAATGATCACTACAGCACTGGTTTTAGTTGCGTAATGACTTTAACCGCACTGCATACTTCAGTGCAGGAAAGTAGGCCGTTTCATGACAGATTGGCGTGATGAAAAACAGCCTATTACGATTGAGAAATTGCTAAAAATTGGTTTCTATGGATTACTGGATGGTTCCCGTGAACCGCAGTTGCACTGATTTTTGTACTGATATAACTCGATACCGCGATGAATCAAAATCCGGACGTGACAAATATCCGGATACTCGGGTAATATTCACGATCAAAGAAAAATGCTTTTCTTGAGCATTTCTTTGCAAGAAATTTCCCACGCATTGAGATATGCGATTACTGTTCTGTTCAAGTGCATACTTTCCAATAATATTGAATAACAACAATTCAGAAATCGTTTTCTATCAGTGCAAACATGTATATCAAAGTCTACAACTAACGCGTGAACATACTATGAACATTGAAAAACATGAGAAAATGTGTTATAGGTAGATGTACCAATAGTGGAGGTTCTAAGCACGATTGAACTTCCATTTAACCGCCTAAATTTAAAGAAGTGCAATTAATGTACATGTATTCGCGATCAAAACGTCAACATCCCACCGCAAAATCGCTAGTGTTTGGAGGTGATTTTTAACCTCCAAATTACCAAAATAACCTCCAAATCATCACCTCCAAGTTAGTTCTAATAACCTCCGTTTTATGAAATATGGGTGGCGCGTCGATCGTCGCAAGTTTATCGTTAAACAGTCAATAAGTAACGACCTGGGAGGGAGGCACAGATACTACACGCGAAATATTGAACAACACTTTTCCCAATTTGCAAGATAACTCCGCTCACCAACGACAATCAAGGCAGGCTTGGGAAAAATCGCTAGTTTTCTTTTGTTGTGTACCTTCGATTTTTTCTGGATAAATTTGGAAAAAGGGCCGTAGTTTGATGTGCATTTAATTTTAATTTTGATTGGAAAAAGAGCAAAAAGATGCGTGTTTCAATACTTTATAATTAATCAAATTAGAAGGTGCTATCGTGGCATTGCTTTTGGGTTTGCAGGAATTAATTTTCAACCGTTTATTGTCAACTTTGTTGAAATGCAAAAATATGTTTTGATCAATTACGCTTTTTTAATGTTTGTCCATTCTTTAAGATCTGGGCTCACAGTGACAGTTCGTGACAGCAGAATCTCGGCTCACTATGACGTACATAAATTTTGTATCGGTTTTCTCCCTCCCAGGTAACGACCATTGGCTTAATGAGAAAAATGATTTCATTGCAGTAACCCACGGCATGTCAGTGAAAAAATAATACCTCCACTATTGGTACACAAGGGGAGTTTGTAGCCTTGAGGTTACGCTTTCGCTTCATAAGCGGAAGGTCATGGGTTCGATTCCCAGCCCCTCCACAAAAAAAAACCCGTCCAGCCACCAGAAGACGCTTCACGGAGGACCGTGCTTTGGGGAGCACATCCATCCTCCGTCAATATCAGATGGTGACTGAGACAAACTGACCCTCTTCGCAGGCAGCTAGCCTCACTAACAACAGAGCTCTCTCCTACATGCTCGGTGTGAGAGTAAAAGAGTAGGAGAGAGTGAAAATAAGATGTAAATACTAGATAAGTTGAAAATAGATCTGTATCGGTAAAAGAAGAAGCTACAGATCAAACTGATTCCGGCACAGTTGTGGCCACGAAGCACAGAGTGCCTTAAAAAAAAACTATTGGTTCACTGTTCCTTTAGTTGCGGTAATACTTTTAGTTTGTGGTTCCTATAGTTGCGGTATCCGTGTGGGTTTCTTATGGGATCCTCCACTATAGGAACACTTTACTGCAACTATTGGTAACAAGTAAGACAAGTTTTTGCAATTTTAGTGAAACTCCATCAGTTTTAAAGCAATTTGAACGCTCTTTTCCAACTATTCCATGCATCAACAAGCTAATAAGTCGATTGGCAGTGTCGGTTTTATGGCTAATGCAATAAAATCAGTGAAAATGGCACTACCGCAACTATAGAAACACCCACAACTAATTGATCACTTACCCTATTACGTTGATAGTGTGCTCAACTTTGGAAACAACAGTTAGAAGACTAGCAGAGGCACGTCCACGTTTCGAAACCATGGGTAGGACAAACTTAGGCAAATATGTTGTGCACAATGAGGCTAAGAAAAATTTAAAGCTACTATATTTGAGGTGCTAAGACGCAAAGGGATGTGAGTGACGTTTTCGTCGGTTTTGAGTTAAGGAATTTCTACTGTTTTCCAGGCGTTCTAACTATATTCTATGATTTTCCCGCTTAACAGAGGAAATAACATAATTCTTAGAAGAATGGTTTGTTTTGTTTTTCACTTTTTTATAATTTGTATAGAAAAAACTTTACAGCAGATTTTCTCAAGACTAGGTTTACTTTACTGCCACCCCTTCACTTCTAACAAGCTCGTTTCTATGCCAGGTTTTCTACAAGACTAAGAAAGCTTTCTGTCCTTACAGAGCTGGTGTTTTTCATGATTTTTCTCTAGGAACTTCATCTGAAATTTATTCAGAAAATATATTTAGATATTACTTCGGAAACTTCCAAAGGAGTTTGATGAATTTTCCTTGTGAATTTTCTTCAAGAATTTTGTTATGGAAACCTCAAGAATACAACCTGGAACTAGGAAATTTACATTTCTCCATGGCTTGCCTGAGAATCATCAGAATTCCTCCAAAAAATCTTTGTGATTTTTTTTAACAAAGCCCTAACTTCTCTGAGATTTTATCCAGTAATTCATCCACCGATTTCCCTGGGACATCCTCCAAGGTGTCCGGTCAAAACATCTTCTAAATTTCTAGGGATTTCCTAAAGAGTTGACCTTAAGAATCTGTATAGGATTTCAATTGAGAATTTCTCTAAAAATAATTTAAGTAATTGCTCCAGACATTCCTTCTAAGGTTTCTACAGAAATTCCTCCTGCAACTCTTTAAGATTCTCTCAAGAATGTCTTTGAATTTTTTTTTTCTATGAATGTTTTCAAGGGAAATGTCAAGGTATTTTTTTTTTTGAATAATAAATCTGTGATACACTTCTGAGGAAAACCTGAAGTAACCTCATATTAAACATAGGAAAGTTTTAAAGTCACTCTTAATAAAATGATCTCTGAAATAACCCCTGGTCTCTTGAGGAAGTTTTAGAAGATTTTCTAGATGATGCTAAGATAATCGAAAAAAAAAGTCAATCGTATTTCGCAAGATATTGTAAATGAATTTCTCGAAAACCATTGAGCAGAAACCCTATTAAAAGTTTGCGTAGGAATGATTAGAGGAACCATTGGGAAAATTTTTGTAGCTGGTGTGAAAACTTTTATTAACTTACGAAGATTGCATTGGAATTTTTTGAGATATTTTAAAAAAAGTTTGGGAAAACTGCAGGAGTAATACTTGGATAAAATGCTGGAGTAATTAAAATAAAATAGATTTTTTCGAAGAACCCCTCAAGAAGAAGGTTTCTAGGAGGAATAGCGGATGAATTCTGGAGAACAGGTGGAGGAATTTTTGGTTTGTTGAAAAAACCCCTCATCTATTATTCTCCAAAAACTCTGATATAAAACCATTGAGAACTTCCTCGGGAAGAAATTCTGTAGAAATCTTAGAAAGATCTCTTAAAAGAACAACTGGAAAATTCAGTTGAAATATCAATGAATAATGATATCTGGTGAAAAATTCTAGGATAGTCTTTAACAGAAAAATCAAACAATCCCTGAGGACATTACTAGAGGTAATTGTTTTGGAGTTCTCAAGGATTTCCCGGAGCAAATCTGTATGAAGAAATTCTTCTAAGCATGTTTTGAAATATCTCTGAATGATTTTCTGAGTTAATTGGTAGAGAAATCTTTAGAAAATTTCTGAAGAGATCCCTGTAAGGGATTGTTGAAAATGCGACGTGAGACAAGTCTACTATAATCAAAAACGCTTAAAAATGACCTTTCTGTCGACCGCTTTCGGGGCGCGATGTAGCCCATCTACGGGACAATGTCCGACTCAGAGAACCTGAAAACCTAAACCCTGTTAGAGACCTAAAAAAATTTTAATGAAATCACTACGATAATTCCTGAAGCTTTTCCTCGGGGAATCTGAGACGAAATTCTTGAAGTTGGACCCGTTATAGGTCTTTGAAGGTCTCTCCGGAGCGTGCGCAATTTTGCACTAAGATTCAATGCAAGCAGCAAAATAAAAAAAAAACTTTAGATACCATTTTGGTTAAAATTGAGACTTAAGAGACCTCCCTTCAAAAAGAGACTTGCATTAACATAAGGACCAAGCCTCTTAAAAGAAACCTGCTGCCAGCTTTGTCTTAAGGATCATTAATTGAATCAACTTCTTATACCATTCATATTGAAATATATGAATATCCTTAATATTTTTAACCATTCAAAATCAATTTTATTAATCAAATTTGACAAAACTGCTTGTCTTTACAACCAACGAAGCTGTTCTTATTTACTAGATAACAATTAGACGAACAGCAAACATTCTGTTAACTTGTGTATGTTTTTTTTGAACCGAAGTTACCCACCTTATAGCAAAAGTTTTCAAAAGAAACTGAAGATTCTTGAAAAATGTTTTATCTCGCTGAAACTCCATCAAATATTTCACTAATTTCTTTCAACAATCTTGACAAAAAAAAAACACAAACATTTTGAAAATTACCATCATCTGCTCAAAATATGTTTATGACTGATACCACAAATATTATTGGGACTTGATCAATCATTTTTCAGGGACTAACTGTGGGAGTTCTTTTGGAATTGCCTTGAAAATCGTCAAAAGTTTCAGAAATACTATAATAGATTATGTCAATAGTGATCGCACTTTCTGAAAACGCTAGGAAGTTTCAGAAACATCTCAAAATTCCTTCTAAAAGCACTCATGGCAATTTGTCCCTGGAACATTTACAGGGCCGTAGGTAATTCTCAGAAACCATCTATTGATAATTTAGGAATGCCATAGAGAATTGCTCCATTTGTTTTTCAAACAGTTAAAGAAGATTCTTGTAACAATTCTTACAGTTAGTTTCCCAGGTTTTTCACAACAGATATTCTCAATCGTCTTCGCACGAGCTTGAACAGATGATTATTTGTTTAATTAATTTTTCAAGCCCCTGTTGATCTCTTTTTTTTCGTTGAGTCTTGGGTTATTTTGCGTAGTACATGCCCTACCTGTCCTACCCACTTTCCCGCGCCACACACTGGGGCAGAATCGAAAAAACGCGGAAACAGTTCTTCGGAATGAAGAGATAGACGTTGATGTCTTTTGCGAAAATGATCCTTTCAATAAGGCCGATGTTTTAAGAAGAAGTCATATTGTTTAGTGTTATTCGCATAAATGACTCAAATGCCATTTCGGTCAAATGGCAGTTTAGGTGAATGGTTTCTTCGGCAAAGTTGATCTTTATTTCATGATGAAAATAATTACTGTAGACATCAATTTCCAAGGCCTACTATTTTTTTAAATAAATTTTGAGTTTTGCTTGTAATTTTTTAATTAAAATACCATATGTCAGCTATGATTATCTCATTAATTAACATAAAGCAGGTCTGGTGAAAATTTGATGGTAAAACTAATATTTTGTTTGATTTTTTTAGGGAAATATTGAAAAAACAGGGATATTGCGTATAGGCCATTCTTGCGATCGGGCAAATTCGGGCAGGTGTTTTTATCGCCATCCACTTACGATAGGTCAGAGCAGTCATGTCTAATTTTTTCAAGGATATGATATTTAATATATTTTTTCTATGCGATCTTGAAGTATACTATGTTTATAAAAGGCTAAAAATTATTTTATATGACAATGTAAATGTTTTCCAATAAAAACAAGAGTTCAACATAATAATGAGCATTCTTATGGTTCACTGGTAGCTAAATGACTTATATATTTGCTTTTTACATTGCTTGTATATTTGCTATTCGCAAAAAGGTCCTAAGCGCCAAACTTATTATATCACACCATTTTGGTCGATATAAAATTTAGATATATGATTTCTTCGGCAAAGTCAATCGTTTTTTTAAGCTGAAAACAATTGATGAAGATGTCAAATTTCCAAAGCCTACTATTCTTATTGATAAATTTTGCTTTAAAACTGTTATATACATAAGTTTTATTTTTTTTTTTCAAAACGAATACCATTTATCGCCTCTGATTATGTCATTCATTGGCATAAGGTAGAGCTGGTAAGAATTTGATGGTAAAACAAAAATTTTGTTTGATTGCTGCGAGAATAGCCTATAGGCAATATCCCTGTTATTTTTTAATAAGTTTTTTTTTTATATATTTTTTTTGGGTTTTACAATAAAATTTTCACCAGCTCTGCCTTATACCAATGAATGACACAATCAGAGGCGATAAATGGTATTTAAACTGAAAAAAAAAAAAATACAAAACTTATGTATATAACAGTTTTTAGCACAATTTATTAATAAGAATAGTAGGCTTTGGCAATTTGATATCTTCAGCAATTGTTTTTCAGATTAAAAAACGATTGACTTTGCCGAAGAAATCATATATCTAAATTTAAAATCGACCGAAATGGTATGATATAATGAGGCTGGCGCTTAGGACTTTTTGCGAACAGCAAATATACAAGCAATGTAAAAAGCAAATATCTAAGTCATTTAGCTACCAATAAACCGCAAGAATGCTCATTATTATGAGATGAAAAAACCAAATTTAGTACTATACCATTTAATTCCACTAGAGTTTGTATGCTTTGACAGATACGCGTATTTCGACCTCAACTGTAAGGCCGTCTTCAGTGTCGTACTAAATTCGGTTTCTTCATCTCATTCTAGGTATTCTACTAAACAGCTCGAAGATTTATTATCTCATTATTATCACAGAGAAACAGACGTAACACTTAGAACAAATTGCAATCAAAATCATAGTCGCGAAAACATATACGCCCAATGCTAAAAACACTGTAGTTGGCCGATGGACCAACAGGTTGGCGGTAGTGTGTAAACGTCAAAACACGAACAAAAACGACGCGAGCGCTGCGGGTGGTCGATTGACCACCTACCAGATATTCGAATCGACCGTTAAAAAAGTTGGTCGATGGACAGCGATGAGAGTGTGACGTCTGTTTGTCTGTGTTATTATGTTGAACTTTTGTTTTATTGGAAAACTTTTACATTGTCATATAAAATAATTTGTAACCTTTTTATAAAACTTAGTATACTTTCCAGATCGCATAGAAATAATAATATTAAACATCATATCCTTGAAAAAAATAAGACATGAATGCTCTGACCTTTCGTAAGTGGATGGCGATAAAAACACCTGCCCGAGTTTGCCCGATCGCAGAATGGCCTATACGCAATATCCCTGTTTTTTCAATATTTCCCTAAAAAAAATCAAAACAAAAAATATTAGTTTTTTTACCATCAAATTTTTCACCAGACCTGCTTTATGTTAATTAATGAGATAATCATAAGCTGACATAATGGTATTTTAATTAAAAATTCACAAGCAAAACTCAAAAATTTCGGTTTTTGAGCACATTTTTTTTGAAAAAATGCCTTTTATTTAAAAAATAGTAGGCCTTGGAAATTTGACGTCTACAGCAATTATTTTTCATCATGAAATAAAGATCAACTTTGCCGAAGAAAACCATTCACTTAAACTGCCATTTGACCGAAATGGCATTTGAGTCATTTATGCGAATAACACTAAAAAATATGACTTCTTCTTAAAACATCGGCCTTATTGAAAGGATCATTTTCGCAAAAGACATCAAACGTCTATCTCTTCATTCCGAAGAACTACAGGTTGTTTCCCGTTTTTTCGATTCTGCCCCAGTGTGCGCCACTGAGACTAGTGATGTTAAAAAATGCAAATGTGTGCTAATTCATGTGTATAAAAGGCTGTCCGGAAGTTAAAACCAATGCATTAGATTGTTTTCAATTCCGGACGAAGAATGATCGGACTAACTTTGATACTGCGAAACTGTGTTTTAAACGTGAAATTTAAAGAAAACTGTATGACTACATATTGCTTAAAGCACAAACTGCACAGGAAGTGAATTTGAGTAAAATAACTGTGCAAGTTAGTGCGCATCGTACCTTCGTGCTGTGCGTACACGAATTCTCTCTGCTCTTGGAAGTTTTCTTAAAAACTACCTAAAGCAATAAAACAGTACTTTTCAGTCACAAAACAGTACTTTTCAGTGCTAAAATTAAAAACGGTACTTTTCAGTACTATTTTCTCTACTATTGATCCCTTTACGATCCTTGTTTGGACCCGTGCCTTCGATTTTTCGTTGGACCCGTTGGCGAAGCTAGAGTGGTAATCCTTCTTGGACACCGTCTAGGGAAAAAAACTCTCGAAGGTCACGTCTTCTTTCGTTTATTAAATAACATGGTATCAACAACAAACAAAAGGAAGGGTGAATCTCTGAATTCACTACTTCCTTCCAAAAGTGGGTTTTAAAACTGTCACTACACGTGGCAAGAATGGAAGAAAGGACGTTTCCCCGGAATGCGAACTTTCTTCCAAGGGTGAAATGAATAATTTTATCGAAATGAGCAATCAGTTCGATGCTCTAGACAAATTTTCCGAACACCAAATCGAAGCAGCCTCTAGCCCAGGCTCTTTGATTCAAGTGAGAAAGCAAAGAGTGCCGCCTATCGTGGTCAGTTGTTCCGAATTTGGGGTTTAGGCAGGAGATCTTGAACTCCATTAGGGGAATCAAGGTTTCCTTCCAAATCGCAAAGAAAGGAGACTGTCGCGTTTTGCCGGAAACTCTTAAAGATCGCGAACTTCTCTCAAACATCTTGAAGAGAAGAAGCACAAAATTTTTTACTTATGACGACAAAACTGAACGTTTGTTCAAAGTTGTCTTGAAAGGTCTCTCAAATGACTATAAGTCACCTGAAGAGATCAAAAATGGAATTAATGATTTACTTGGGTTTTCCCAGTCCAAGTAATCATTATGAAAATGAGAACCCAATCTGGCATTGTTCGGAAAGGGCTTTCTCAAGAATTTTATTTAGTTCACTTTAACAAAAAAGAACTAAATAATATTAAAGCTTTAGAAAAAGCTAAACTTATGTTCGATGTCCGTGTGACATGGGAACATTTCCAGAAACCTGGAGGAAATTACCAGAACCCCACTCAGTGCCGTCGGTGCCAAAAGTGGGGTCATGGTACAAAAAATTGTCGCATGGATGCTAAATGCATGATTTGCGGAGGTTCTTCTCACGCCAAAGACGTCTGTCCAGTGAAGGAAGATACCACCAAATTCATATGCTCTATTGCGGCTAACCATAAGTCCAATTTTTGGAATTGTCCTTCACGCAAAAGGGTCATTGAGGCTCGTGCCAGGCAGATGAAAGATAATATCCGTTACGATAACGGTCGTTTCCGGAATTTGCCTGGTAGAATATCGAACAATGCTCATTTTTCAGTTAATGATCGCTTGATTAGGAATCATACCCACCAGGAAGATCATAATCATGCTCATTCACAAACTAATTTTAATCCGTCGGGTAGCCGTTCGAATCTTTCACTTTCGAATGTATCTACCCACGGGAAATCCTTTGCCGATATCGTAGCAGGAAATTCGAACTCCTCCCCTGTTCGATCCATGGGTACCCATTCTACTTGTTTCAAATCAAATGGAAAAAACCCTACCGCCACAGGTAACTCCGCTTCTTCGTCTACCGAAATTCCAATGGGAAATCACATGACATGTCTGCCTCTGATTTTAATTTTCTAAAAACTGAAAACCCAAATTTGGGGGATTATG
>NW_018735634.1:0-3456 GCF_002204515.2 Aedes aegypti | reverse complement strand
CTCAAAAAAATCTTAGCATAAGAATTCATGTAATATTTTTTTAAGGAAATCATGGAATAAATAATGACAAAACACCAAAATAATATTAAAGGTTTCTAAAAAAAATGATAAAATCTCAATGAAGAAACAAATTAATTTTAGAAGAAATTCATTAAAAACAACCCTTAAGTGATTCCTGGATAAATCTCTGGAATTATTCCAGAAATATTGGGAAAACCAGTTCACAACTGAAAATCTCTATAGTAAAAATCATAACAATAACACCTGAAATAATCTCTAGAGGGATTTGATTGATTTCTTGGAGAGTCTGTTTCTGGGAAATTTCAGTAGGAGTTATTCGAAAAATACCTACAGATTGACGGACAGGATTCAAACAGTAATCTTGAAGATAATTACGACAGTAATCCTGTATTTCAGGAATCCTGAACAGGATTCTAACGGAAGGATTCCGATGGAATCGTGAACAGGATTTTGACGGAATCGTGAACCTGTTCTGACGGAATCCTGGATAGGATTTTGACGGAATCCTGAACAGGATTATGAAAGAATCCTGAACAGGGTTATGGCGGAATCCTGATTGAATTCTTAATAAGATTCTAACGGAATCCTGAACAGGATTCTACCGGAATCCTGAACAGAATTCTAACGGAATCCTGAACAGAAATCTAACGGAATCCTGAACAGAAATCTAACGAATCCTGAACAGAATTCTAACGGAATCCTGAACAGAATTCTGACGGAATCCTGAACAGGAATCTAACGGAATCCTGAACAGTATTCTAACGGAATCCTGAACAGAATTCTGACGGAACCCTGAGCAGGATTCTAACGGAATCCTGAGCAGGATTCTAACGGAATCCTGAGCAGAATTCTAACGGAATCCTGAGCAGAATTCTAACGGAATCCTGAGCAGAATTCTAACGGAATCCTGAGCAGAATTCTAACGGAATCCTGAGCAGGATTCTAACGGAATCCTGAGCAGGATTCTAACGGAATCCTGAGCAGGATTCTAACGGAATCTTGAACAGGATTCCGACGGAATCGTGAACAGGATTTTGACGGAATCGTGATCCTGTTCTGTCGGAATCCTGGATAGGATTTTGACGGAATCCTTAACAGGATTATGAAAGAATCCTGAACAGGGTTATGGCGGAATCCTGATTGAATTCTTAATAAGATTCTAACGGAATCCTGAACAGGATTCTACCGGAATCCTGAACAGAATTCTAACGGAATCCTGAACAGAAATCTAACGGAATCCTGAACAGAAATCTAACGGAATCCTGAACAGAATTCTAACGGAATCCTGAACAGAATTCTGACGGAATCCTGAACAGGAATCTAACGGAATGCTGAACAGGATTCTAATGGAATCCTGAACAGTATTCTAACGGAATCCTGAGCAGGATTCTAACGGAACCCTGAGCAAAATTCTAACGGAATCCTGAGCAGGATTCTAACGGAATCCTGAGCAGAATTCTAACGGAATCCTGAGCAGAATTCTAACGGAATCCTGAGCAGAATTCTAACGGAATCCTGAGCAGAATTCTAACGGAATCCTGAGCAGGATTCTAACGGAATCCTGAGCAGGATTCTAACGGAATCCTGAGCAGGATTCTAACGGAATCTTGAACAGGATTTCGACGGAATCGTGAACAGGTTTTTGACGGAATCGTGATCCTGTTCTGACGGAATCCTGGATAGGATTTTGACGGAATCCTGAACAGGATTATGAAAGAATCCTGAACAGGGTTATGGCGGAATCCTGATTGAATTCTTAATAAGATTCTAACGGAATCCTGAACAGGATTCTACCGGAATCCTGAACAGAATTCTAACGGAATCCTGAACAGGATTCTACCGGAATCCTGAACAGAATTCTAACGGAATCCTGAACAGAAATCTAACGGAATCCTGAACAGAAATCTAACGGAATCCTGAACAGAATTCTAACGGAATCCTGAACAGAATTCTGACGGAATCCTGAACAGGAATCTAACGGAATGCTGAACAGTATTCTAACGGAATCCTGAACAGTATTCTAACGGAATCCTGAGCAGGATTCTAACGGAATCCTGAGCAGAATTCTAACGGAATCCTGAGCAGAATTCTAACGGAATCCTGAGCAGAATTTTAACGGAATCCTGAGCAGAATTCTAACGGAATCCTGAGCAGAATTCTAACGGAATCCTGAGCAGGATTCTAACGGAATCCTGAGCAGGATTCTAACGGAATCCTGAGCAGGATTTTAACGGAATCCTGAGCAGGATTCTAACGGAATCCTGAGCAGGATTCTAACGGAATCCTGAGCAGAATTCTAACGGAATCCTGAGCAGGATTCTAACGGAATCCTGAGCAGGATTCTAACGGAATCCTGAACAGGATTCTAACGGAATGCTGAACAGGATTCTAACGGAATCCTGAACAGGATTCTAACGGAATCCTGAACAGGATTCTAACGGAATCCTGAACAGGATTCTAACGGAATCCTGAACAGGATTCTAACGGAATCCTGAACAGGATTCTAACGGAATCCTGAACAGGATTCTAACGGAATCCTGAACAGGATTCTAACGGAATCCTGAACAGGATTCTAACGGAATCCTGAACAGGATTCTAACGGAATGCTGAACAGGATTCTAACGGAATCCTGAACAGGATTCTAACGGAATCCTGAATATGATTCTAACGGCATCCTGAACAGGATTGTAACGGAATCCCGAACAGGATTCTAACGGAATCCCGAACATGATTCTAACTGAATCCTGAGCAGGATTCTAACGGAATCTTGAACAGGATTCTAACGGAATCTTGAACAGTATTCTAACGGAATCCCGAACAGGATTCTAACGGAATCCTGAACAGGATTCTAACGGAATCCTGAACCGGATTCTAACGGAATCCTTAACAGGATTCTGACGGAATCCTGAACAAACATGGTTCCGAAAGAAATTTTGAACTTGATTTTAACAGGAATCTTGCAAAGAATTCTGACAGAAACCTGTAAAGGGCTATGACGGAAATGTTGAACAATATTCTGAGAGCAATCTTGAGGAAGATACAGACAGGAATTATGAACAGAATTTGGATGGAAGCTTTTACAGGATAGAAACCCTGAAAAGTCATTGAAGCAGTTTATGTCGGGTTCTACTAACAACTCATGAAATAATTCAATTTTTGTGAGTAAATTCTGGAATAGTTAGAGGGATTTCTGGAGGAATTTTAAGCCGAGTTTCAGTAAAAGTATCTGAAAAAATATCTTTCAGTTCATGCTGTCATGGGCGGTTTTTAGGTGTATACAAAGAGCAAAACTTTCTTCTGCTCAATTTTCTTCTTGAACGCAGAAATCTTTCCTTCACCACTTCTGCAAGAAACTGATCGCCTCCTGATAACGCAGTTACAAGAGCAAACCGTCAGGAAAAACCACACCTCGTCTTGCGCCACCACAGCTTGCAC
>NW_018735633.1:0-38223 GCF_002204515.2 Aedes aegypti | reverse complement strand
ACTGTTGTGTCCAGCATACTTATCTGACTAGAACGAGAAGTTTAAGCAATCACGGAAAAATATGCTACACACGGTAGTCAGATAATTCTACCGAGAAAGATATTTGTTATTTATATTATCGTGTTTTGATTCACTCATAATTGTCTACATGATTTTCATTTCCAACAATAATGAAATTCGTAATCACAAGCAGACCCATTCCAATAACATGATCGGAAAGTTAAGTTTTGAGACGACTTTAACATGACTTAGTGTAGTCCTACGGGTTTTATCGTTTGCTTTTTACGACAAACAAGATGAGGTTTTTAGTATAGGTTTTAATAAACATTACACAGCTCCTTCAAAATGCAATTTGTTACCAACAATCCTTTTTAAAGGCACTCGTGCTCGTGGCCACTACTGGTCCGGAATGAGTTGTTTTTTTATAAGCGGTTTCTTCACTATTGCTTTACCCTAAACCTACTTTAACCATGATGGGTGGTTTACGGCTTAAGCGAAGGTGAAGAAATGGGTCTTTAGTACATTTAATATTTTTTCCCATATAAAAAAAAATTATTATTATTTTTATTTCGTATTTTCAAAATGCTTCTTATTGCTTCATTGGTTCTATTTAATAACAATAGTCAGCTTGATTACATTTTTATGTTTGCAAGTTTTACAGCATTGGTTTTTTTCAGGAGATGAACAATTTTATACAGATGATTTTAATAAAGTTATGAACCATAGTTGATTCTGCATAAAGCCTTATAAGTCTGTTCCACATTCGGAACCAAGCTTAAATTGCACTCTTGCAATAAACTGCAAGAAGATTAATCATTCTCTTCGCTCTGCTCAGCGCGATAATCCAAATTAAGGCCAATTTGTTGCAAACAGAGACTATAGACAATAAACTATTCAGTTGCTTCAAGAAATTAGAAGTTATGGCTCTGTGGTTGAAAATTATGAATTCGACCGTCGTCATTCTCTATTTTACTTTAATTGATGACGAAGCCCATTCGTCACCTCTAGCGGCCAACGACAAACTACGAGCATATGCTTTTTTCCCAGCGATATCAATTATCCGTAACCATCAAAATAGAGGGTTAAATTACAGAGCAAACAGAACCGTAACGACCCAAAAAGGCAAGGCAACGAGACGGTGTGGTTGGTGATGTGGTAATATAGGAGCACTTTCCCAACCGATCATCGCGATATAGGAGAATTAATTGGAACTGTCATCGCGACAAAGTCACCCCCTGCCAAGCTGCATTGCAATGTGCGGTTCATGCCATGCTCAACAACACGGTGTGTCTGAAACCGTTATTAGCGAATAAATTAACTTCGAATTTTGCACCTACCACCTCACATGATATTTGGTATCTTGTCATTCCTTCCGTGAATTTGAAATAAATTAATCGAGGGAGATTTAAAATTATAGTTAATAAAATTAAGGATCATTTTCATGAGAAATTTCAACACTGACCGTGCACCATTCAGCATTCATAAAAAATCAAATATGTGGCAACTTCCATGTCAATATTAAGGTATTTCATTGAAGAAAACACTAATTATAATGGTTTGTGTATATGACATAGCTTTCCAAGAAGCTCAATTTTGGGTCATGTATACGCTTAGGGGAAGACGGGTTAGACCGCCTCCTAAGCAATTTAATCATATGTCAAATCAAGAAATCTATAAATCATTTTCTACGAGGCATGTCGTTTTTGAAGCCTTAGGCATGATCAAAAAATAATCGCAGTGTTGTATTCGTAAAATTTATTTTTTTGAAGCTTGAAAATGTGATTTGTATCACGATTATTTTTAGCGAGGGGTAATACCGCCCACCCACGGGGTAAAAAGCGACCCCCTGATTTTCGTACATAATTTTGCGAAAAAATATATCAGTTCAGTGGATTTTAAAAGTATAATGTTTTATGAGTTTTACATTGATTAACGGTGATATTGAAACATTTTTAGGGTTAATTAATTCAAAAAACTTAGATAATACTTATCATCCCTTAAGACACCTATATATAGGAAAATATACGGATTTGGCTTGAATTTTTAACTAAATTGATTTATTTTACTTGGAATAGTAATGTACAACGTAGTTACTACTTTTAAAAATGGTTAAGACAATTTAATTTTGGTACAAATTGAGGGTGGCGGTCTTACCCCATCAACAGTGGTCCGTTTTACCCCACTTGAGTAATTTTCAGAAACTATGCCTATTTCAAGCTGATATTTACAATCATTTTTCACTTCACTAATGCATATTTCACATTGCTGTTCAAGCATGAACGGGTAATTTGTAACGTTTGTACAAAAATCCTTTCCGAAAATCCTTAAGTGAGCATCTGTTAAACTTAGATCAAAATAAATATCGACAAGCAAAAAACTTTGTTTTCGATATTGTTATGAAAAATTTCATGAAAATATCACCCTAAATGCATTCGAAACGACAAAATCTGGTGTTTATTGCAAAGTGCTTGATTAAACTTTCATAGTAAACCGCCATTTTCATGCCAAAATGAAGGTGGTCCGTCTTACCCCGGCGGGCGCTCTTACCCCGTCTTCCCTACATATGTTACATCAAAATATTCTATTAAAAACAAATCTCGTAAGATTTTCCCTTGCATTCAAAAGGGCACTTCATTTGAGCAATTTCTTTGAAAATTTGTATATTCTATCGACGGAAGCAAAACCATCAAGAAGTCTTTGACCTATTATTTAAATATATTTTATAGGAGACTCTAAATTTATTCTTATAGTAACAAAACAAAGGTCAAAACAGATGTACCTCAAATATAATGATGACATTTAAATTATTATTGAATCTATACTCAATTGCGGAAATTTAAATTTAAAAACAATACTGATGAAGAAAATATGGCGGCGTAAATGGCTGGGCATGGCGTACCATTGGGTACCTCGCGTACCTGCAGGAATAAAATAGATCCCTTTGTGCGGTCCTTAGCCTCTTGCCCAGCAACTCCTAT
Source organism: Aedes aegypti (assembly GCF_002204515.2). Taxonomy (NCBI): domain Eukaryota; kingdom Metazoa; phylum Arthropoda; class Insecta; order Diptera; family Culicidae; genus Aedes; species Aedes aegypti. The sequence goes on along the minus strand of NW_018735633.1, from coordinate 35,245 downwards.
CCCTACCTCCTCGCGGTACTGGCCGGGGTACGAGTAACCTTGGGGAGATCGGTAACCAACCCCCGGTGGAGCTTTGGTCGATGCTGACAGGGAGGGGGGGGTATGCTTTTACTTTTGCCTTTGCAAACCTGGAGCGTCTGTACTCCATGTTAGGAGCGGCTCACAACAGCGTCTGTTCCCATGTCAGGGCGGCTGATCATCGTCGAGTGCAGAGAAGGACTCTAAGCTAAACTGCGCTCTATGGCCCTCCGAACATTTAGGGAAATGTCCTCCGGAATCTAGGGGTTGGTGTCAGGCGCTGCAAGCCATCCGTAAAAACACGTCAGCACAGGAACGTCAACGAGAGAATCGGCAAAGACCACAGTGACGAAAAAGGACTGTAGCGATTGGAAACTCGTACGTGGAACTGCAAAATCTCTCAACTTCATTGGAAGTACTCGCATACTCTCCGATGTACTGAAGACCCCGATTTCGACATCGTAGCGCTGCAGGAGGTATGCTGGACAGGAGCATTTGGTGCGAACGTTTAGAGGTAATCATACCATCTACAGAGCTGCGGCAACACACGCGAGCGGGGAACAGCTTTTCTAGTGAGGGTGATATGCAAAGGCGCGTGATCAGGTGGTGGCCGATCAATGAACGAATGTGCAAGTTAAGAATCAAAGGCCAATTCTTAACTTCAGCATAATCAACGTACATAGCCCACACTCCGGAAGGACTGATGATGACAAGGACGCATTTTACGCCGCAGCTCGAACGCGAGTTCGAACCGCTGCCCAAGCCACGACGTCAAGATCATCATAGGAGATATTTGAACGCTCAGGTTGGCCAGGAGAGGAGTTCAGACCGACGATTGGAAAGTTCAGCGCCCACCGGCTGATGAACGAGAAATGGCCTACGACTGATAGATTTTGCCGCCTCCAAGAATATGGTCATTCGTAGCACCTTATTTCCAGCACAGCCTCCCGTATCGGTACACATGGAGATCACTTCAGCAGACAGAATCGCAAATCGACCACGTTTTATCGATGACGGCACTTCTCCGAAAACCGACGTCAGAACCTATCGTGGCGCTAACATTGACTTCGACCACTACCTGATGATGTGAAACTGCGCCTAAAACTATCCGTCATCAATGATGTACGTACCGACGCCCGCCCGGTACAATCTCGAGCGGCTGAAAAACCGGATGTCGCCAATGCGTACGCGCAGCATCTTGAGGCAGCGTTGCCGATGAGGGCGAGCTCGATAGGGCCTCTCTTGAGGACTGCTGGAGACAGTCAAGCAGCATTGACGACGCTCAGAGAGCATGTCGGATATGTGGAACGGAGCTCGAGAAAACGATTGGTTCGACGAGGAGTGCCAGGAGTTTTAGAGGAGAATAATGCAGCGCGGGCTGCAGTGCTGCAGCATGGTACGCGGCAAACGTGAGACGATACAGACTAAAGCGGAAACAGCAAACCCGCCCTATTTCCGGACAAATAAACGCCGCTGGAAGAGGTGGAATGCCAAGAGATGGAGTTGCTGTACCGTTCTCAAGAAACTCGGAAGTTCCAATCAGAGCTCAAACACATTCCGCAAAGGCTTTCGTGCCGCGAGCTAAGATGTGCCGGATAAGATGGAGCATCTTTACGGACAGACGCGAGTGATCGAAGGTGGAAGCAGCACTACGATGAACACCTGAATGGCGCAGAGAACACAGGCACAGAAGTCAGGACAGCGAAGGCGATGCTACATCAGCACAGCGGACAGCGGAAACCAACCAGCTCCCACGTGGGGAAGTTAAGGATGCCATTCAAAGCTCAAGAACGACAAGGCCGCTGGCAAGGATGGTATCGGAGCCGAACTCATCAAAGATGGCCCGGACAGGTTGGCCGCTTGTCTACATCGGCTGATAGTCAGAATCTGGGAAACGAACAACTACTGGAGAGTGGAAGCAAGGCGTTATATGCCCTATCTACAAAAAGGCGACAAACTGGAGTGTGAAAATATCGTGCAATCACCATCCTGAACGCCGCCTACAAAGTGCTGTCCCAGATTCTTTCCGTCGTCTATCACCTTATAGCAAACGATTCGTGGAAGTTATCAAGCAGTTTTCATCGACGCCGCTCGACAAACGGACCAGATCTTTCCGTGGGGCAAATCCTCCAGAAATGCCCGTGAGTACCAGGTCTCTACGCACCATTTGTTCATCGATTTCAAGGCAGCTACGTAGTATCGACGCATAGTGCTTATGGACAATCATGACGAGAACAGCTTTTCCGGGAAGCTCACAAGATTATCAGAGCAACGATGAACGGTGTGCAAAACTGCGTTGAGATCTCGGGCGAACACTCCAGTTCGTTCGAGTCTCGGCGGGGACTACGACAGGCGATGGACTTTCGTGCTTGTTGTTCAATATTGCGCTTGAAGGTGTTATGCGGAGAGCCGGACATAACAGTCGAGGCACAATTTTCACGAGTTCCGGACAATTTGTCTGGCTTCGCGGACGACATGAATATTAATTGGGAGAAATTTTGAAACGGTGGCAGATTTGTTCACCCACCTAAAACGCGAAGCAACAAGAGTCGGGCTAATGGTGAATGCGTCGAAAACAAAGTACATTGCAGTTGGCGGAACTGAGCGCGACAGGGCCCGCCTAAGAAGCAGTGTTACGATAGACGGGGATACTTCAAGGTGGTGGACGATTCGTCTACCCGGATCCTGTTGACGCAATCGCAATTTGCGCAAAAAACTTCAATGTTTATTAGCTCATGAATGTAAGAAAGAGAGGGCCATTCATGCTTTGAAGATGTTCCATCAATAGATGATGATTCGAACTTATTACGAGAAGATCATATCGATCAATGTTACCTCGGATTACAGGTACCAATATTATTGACATTTGTTTTGTGTGCATTTGTTTTATTAAGTATGAGTATTAGGCAGTTCAATTTTTGAAAAAGTTTGAAAATCCAATCTCCCATATGCTTCTTATTATTCTTACCATAAAAATAGTGTTCTGTGAAATTTTCAGTTTTCTAGGTGGTGATTTGAAGGTGGCCCAAAGACAATGTATTTATATGGAAATTTACTATGGAGCAATTTTGAGAAATGTTTCAAACACGGTAGTACTGTAATTGTAATACAAACTTATTATCCATAGTAAAAATTGATTCTTTCAAACCATAAATAAAGAAATTGCTGAAGAGAGATTCAATCCGACGGATAGCAGAAGGGATATTCATAGTTGTTTGCTATTATTTAGCTTAATATGGGATTACAGCCCTGAAACATGTACAAAAATCCTAAACAAAATTAGCTCAAAAATGGATTTGTTTCTTCAACAAATCCTTAATTAAAGGTTTGAGAATGAGTTTTGAATATAGGATAATAAGTTTCTGCTTACATAGCAGCACTAGCGGTTTCAATCATTTCTCAAAATTTCTCCATAGTAAGTATTCCTCATAAACCTACATTGTCTTTGGGCCACCTTTTAAATCACCACCTAGAAAGCTGAAAATTTCACAGAACATTAATTTTTATAGTAAGGATGGTAGAGAGCATATGGGAGATTGGATTTTCTAACTTTTTAAAATTTGAATTGAGTATATACAAGCCTCTTATAATATAAATATGGTATATATAATTCAAACTACATGTAACTTGTGATTTCTTTAATTAATGTCTTCAAAGTCTTGAATTTTGCATGGGAATATGACGACAATCAATTAATTTTAAAATGAGTGCATAATGCAAGCATACGAACATTTTAACACATTTGAAAATATATTTTTTTGAGTTCTCAAATCAATATTAACTTTAACCCTTAATACTCAAATTTTATTTTCAATCTTAAATATCATTTTTCGTTATCTAAAATCGTTCTAAACACGTTTTGGGCAATGATTTATTTTTATTTGCAAATTTATGAATTTCTATTTTAGATTTTTATAATTTTTATTTTCGAACATCCTATCCTTTTTCATTTTTTTCTTGAAACCTCTTCACTGATTACTGATTTTGGCAATAATAAAAAATCACATTTTTACGGTACATTTGAAATATGTTTTTTTTTAATTTTTTTTCTGCGAGCATATTTTATTTTCGTTAATCAACGACAAAACAGGTTTGAAATTATTTCAATACCATCAGGCTCTTCTTCCGATGATAGGTTGATTGTAGAAAATATTGAGATACAATTTTTATAATACACGTTTAAATCAATCCCAGGCATTTTGAGGTTATATCAAGAATACAATTTTTCAAACATTTTTCAAAAAATACAAAAAGTTTCAAAAGTCATAATAAACTTCCTTATATGCGTGTTATGGCCGAGGCTTAGCCAAAAATAAAATCATTTTGATTTCCGAGCTACAAAAAAAAAAAACAAAATTGTAAAGTGTACCCCGTCTGAAGGCGGAGTGGTATTAGAGGTTAATTTCCTTCAATGAAACATTTTCAAAAACTCGCGAATTAATACTAGGATCATATTCTTTCGAGCAGTAGAAATCATTTGAAATCATTCTGGTGGATAACGGTTCAGACACCACCGCGAACTCCGAACGGTTTGCGTCAGCTTGTTAATAAGCACCGAACTACCGTTGAGAGTGTTTGAAGCTTGTGTCGTGGTTTTCCGAGTCAACTACAGTGCGAACTACCGAACCGTTGTCCCTTCTCCACGCCCACTAACGGTAGGTATTAGTTTAACTCTTACAATTACAGCTTCTGCCCCCGCACGTCAATAATCGTGGGCGGTGGAAGAATGCTTGGTGGCTCTGTAATGATGTTGTGCACCTATAGGTTGATTTCGAGAATGGGTTTGTTGAATGTTTTTCAGTGGAGCAATGTTCTTTCCGAAAGGTTTCGATCAATATATTATCCATATATTCCTTAATTAAACTGAAATAGTTTTGAGTCCAACAACCGTTTAAGGGTTTGACATATGGCACTGTGGTAAGGCCTCACTAGACCCCTTCAATTGATAACTGTTGAGAAGCGGGCACTTTACAGTTTGAAACGTAACACCAGAAAGGAAAGAAGGGTATACTCCTTACTCATTACCTTTTAAAAAATCACTAGTAACGCTTACAGATCTGAAGGCCTTTAAACAAATGAGTTTTATAACCTGAAATCGTCAACTCCATTGAAATAATGCTTATTAATTTTACACAAAGGTATCGACTGTGATAATTTTTATTTGAATTTATTTATCGGATATCGGTCTATTTTGCTCGAAGTAAGAGGAGCATGGAGAAGAAAGCAATGAATACTAGATGGATAGGTACCGTAAGGGAACGGCGAGAGAAATTGGATTAAATGTTGAAGAGGGCAATACCATATGAAAACGGTATTACTTGAACGTCACTTCCTTGTGCTAACGTTCCCCTATGGGAACAGGTAGTGTCATTCTCAAAACACACCCAAGCCGTTCCCATAGGGACGTTAGCCACAAGAAGTGACCTTTCAAGTAATACTGTTTCATATGGTATGCCTCTTCAACAATCTAATCCAATTTCTCTTCGCCGTTCCTTACGGTACCTATCCATCTAGTATTCATTGCTTTCTTCTCCATGCTCCCTCTTACTTCAAGCAAAATAAGACCGATAATGCGATAAATAAATTCAACATAATGCTTATAACAATCATTATTACCAAGTGTTATATTCAACGGAGATCTTTCAATAACCATAGAAATTCAATTCTGTGTATGAGATATTTTGCAAGGTGAACTTAAATAATCCCACACTACCCTACCTCAAAATGTATCTCAACAAGATTGCACTCGTTCCGTATCCAAACAAACGAGCCATCGAATGACGACGAACGGCTGTAAAACGGAGCATTGCCACCTATGGGGGGACATTGCGGATAAAAAATATCACGCGTAAATCCCATAATAGATTGACCTTAAACTCTACCAGACTGCCCTGCAACGGGTTATTACAACGTGATACGGTACACTCGTTTTACACCACGCAAGCACGGCGGCTTGTTACGTTGCTACATATATTGTAGCTCTAAGCTATTGCTGCATCCATCATCCAGTCAACTGACCAGTTCACTTATGCAACGTAACAATACAATATGATCCCAACCGCACTGAACTACATTAGAGATTTCGCAGGAAGGAAGGGACCACTGACCGCGTGAGATGACCAACCTATCCTATCACGGTAGGCGTCAAAAGGTCCAAAAGTGCCACTTTAAGGATTTGCGTCGTTTTTCCTAATGAGATCCACATTTTAACGCCAATCTCGAGTCTATCAGTAAACTTTACAATATTTGCTAGCTACCATCATGAAAACAATTTCCCAAAATTTAAGTTTTTTTAAAGGATTAAATCGAGTAGAAAAGTTGATTAAAAAAATGTGGGGTTGGTCAAAATGACAAAATGGATGGGGTAGAATGCCATTTAGTTATGGAGAACTAGTATTAGCAACCATGTTCTCATGAGTAGTTTTGTTGGTATGGAAAACGCTTATCCTTAATGAAATCATCGGAAAAACCTTAATGTTAGGCAAAAAATGGAAAATGTGAATTTCACGGAAAATTAAGGAAAAATCTATGAGTTTATGTCCAAGGGTTGTGGCGGCACTCTTGGGTAACAATTTTAACGTTTGGCAAAGATACAAATTAAAACGTTCTAGGAATGATTTAATGAGTGGGCATTTTACCCCATCAGTGCGTCTGGACCATGTTCCCCTACATGAAGTGCAATCAATAATTACATAACAACGTGCTGTTCGGGCCTTGCCTTAGCCAAGCGGTTAGAGTTTCGCGGTTACAAAGCAAGGCCAAACTTAAGGTGTGTATTGCACATGATATACGAATGCAAAAAATGGCCACTTTGGCGAAGAAAGCTCTCAGTTAATAACTGTGAGGTGCTCATAAGAACACTGCTGAGAAGAGCCTCTGTCCCAGTGAGGACGGTAATGCTCACTTAGAATCAGCGTCACCACTTATACAAATAAATAGACTATATTTTACCTGTTCTCTCTAATTTGAATTACATGAAAAAAAATAACAGTTGAATTACATGAAAAAAATGTATCTGGCACTTCAATCACTTACCGTCGTTTTCTGGATTTGTACAACCGATCAACCTCGGGCTTCAGCGTAACAATAAAATAAAAATTCCAGTAGAAACATAATAAGACACACAACGGAACGCATTTAGTTAATTCAATTGCATCACCGATTTGCACTTCTTATATGTTTAACTTTTTGACAGCACTAGCTTCCCTGAGTTGATTAAGGTTCCCTTAAAACCTTTTAGTCTAAGTGCAGAACAAGAAATCTTGATTTAGTTTTAGCCAGTGAAAGACGTTGCGCAAAATTTTTAAGAACAAAAACGCTTATTGATGATGGAACGCATTGATTGATCGGACCAATTGATCTTAAACCATCCTAAATGAGACCAGTAAGATTTTACTAGATGGAATTCATTTTTATTGTTGCCATTTCGGGTTCATAATTACAATATGTGTGGGAAATATCAATTTACGGTTTAAATGAGCATAAAATCATCCTGAAAATGGGATGGAATAAAATATTAGATAGACAATTATGATGTCAACATTGTGGCGCATTGTTGTAAATCAAAAACATGTATGTCATTTCACCAGTTAATATTCTTTGGCATGAATTTCACGCTATTGTAAGGAAATTTACTGCCAAGCAAAAAATGATTGTTTGAATTTATTATAATGAGTCGGCAGACACCCGAAGGTTTAATATTATAAAAAAGGTTATGATTTATAAGCAACTTGTTGTTTGATATTTGTTTGATCATAAGCTCTTAGCACCGGTTTTATTCCGTGTTTTAGGATATCGCAAGAGATTGATGACAGCTAGATGAGCTTAAGGATATATTTGCTTGAATACCAAAATGGCCTCTAATATGGCACCTTATTTCCCCCTTCACTTTCCGCTCCCTCCTCCCACACTTCTCACAGTGTTTTCGAGAGCGATCACAAAAAAATATTATTTGGAGTTACTAACCTTATCGTGAAGGGTTGATTTCTTATCTGAAGGCATTCCATAATATGTTTGTCAAAGTTTACCAGTTTTTGAATGCAAACACGTAGTTATTGCTGTGATTTGTGTTGTAAAATATCACTCACTACCGAATCACTTCTTCTTCACGCATCGTGTTGTTGTTTGCTGGCATTTTTAAAAAGAGAAAGACAATTTAGACGAAAACACAGTTTGATGTTAAAGGATCATTCAAATATTACGTAACGCAAATTTTGACATTTTTGGACCCCCTCCTTCCCCCACATAACAGCTTTTGTATGGAAAATATAAAATTTTTGTATGGACCGTAACACCATGGAAGACCCCCTCCCTCCCCTGTTGCGTTACGTAATATTTGAACCACCTCTAATGCAGTGAAGGCTTTATAGGCCTATTCACATGACGTCTCAAATCAGCTGATCGGGAAGCACTTTGACAGTTCTTCTATGAAAATGACAGGCCCGTGTTAGCACCGGTCCTCCACCGATGTAAACAAATGCATAGACGGATCTGTGACATGAAAAGGCCTATTAAGAATGAAACGACAAAAGATAAATAAAGAGAATCTTAACAAAGAGTGGCACAGTTCAACGTTTGGGTTTACACTCTAAAAATATAACAAGGCAAACTTGAGTTATTACGCTGTCGTCTGTTTCACAACACCCCCTCTCAGACCAAGCGTGAGACGATGCATCTGGAAACTCCTTGTTGTTGCAACATCATTGAAAGATTCCTTTCTCCAAAGCCATCATGTTTCTTGTTTTGATGCATAGTAGATTCAAAAAAAAAATGCATACAAGTGAGCTTAGACAGAATCTACATAAAAATCTATTGTAAATTTTGTTAGACGTTCTTAAAGGGTTAACTGAGCAATTCATCAGAATTCTCACAAGATAATCACCTATGATTTGAAAAGAAATATATTAAATATTTGAGAGTAAAGCTTCTATCTTTAATTTGTGAAGCATGTCTATAATAGTATTCGCCTAGAATTTAATCAAAAATGTACTAGGATAGAAGCACCGGTTTTGGCCATACACTAGTTGTAGCCATAGTGGATTACACCGTTATACATAGACAATCAGCATGAAAACTTTTGTGTTCAGTTGATCACATTCATATGATAGGGCTACATTATTTTCCTTATAATTTTAACTCATGAGAAATCAATACAATTGGCTAATTTAGGAACCGAAGTTAAAACTCTGGCCTAAACTGGTTCCGTTGGCCTATATTGAGCAACGGGATTTTCAAAGCGAAAAATTGGTTTTAGCTTAGTTTTGATATTTCACACAAATAATATAGATTGAAAGCTTGCTTACCCATATAGTTAAACTAGGTTTAAGGCCTATGCGGTGGTGAAGAAATCGGCCCTAAATGTTTTTCAACTCGATTTTATTTTTTTACTCAAAATTTACAACAAAAAAGGTATACGGGAAAATTAGGCTAACTTTTACCGTTTTGAACATACAGCGATTTTAATACAAAATAATGATATAATTTTCAATTTTCGGTCATTTTCGAATGTTTTTCGAGGCTCATAAGCCAAGGAATTTGTTCATTGTCTGAAAGAGCAGATAATTTTTGACTAAAATGTTTGAAAAAATATTGATTTGGTAATTTGTCATGGTATGAGGCGAAATAAAATATGTGGCCTGTAAAAATGATTTATTTTTTTTTTAACGAAACACAACTTCAACATTCAACATTGTGATATTTTGATATGTAGTTATCAAGAAAATATGGAACAAAATGTTAAAAGTTAGAAAATAACAAAATAACGAATATAAAGCAATCAATACGTGAAATGCATTTATATCGATTTAAGATAATGAAATATTTCCATTCGAAAACTAAAGCTTTAGGAGTAGAGGAGTATCGTGCCCAGTTGTCTCACACAAATATACCTGATGTTTTCTTAAAGTACAGCACGTTGGTATATTTTTGTGGTCTGACAGAAACGTACCTAATAGTTGATTCAAGTACCCATGTTGGTATAAAAAAGAGCTGATGCAGCAAAGACACAAGCAAGTGATAATCAAGTGAAAAGTAAAAGATAGCTTAGAACAATGAAGTATAAAATGAACACCATCAACAAAGGATGGTGTTAATGTGTTTTCAAAAAAGTGTTCAAAAAGTTACCGAAATCTCACGGAAAGTATATTGCCAAATTAGTTGAACTAGGATTTGCAGATGAAAATCAGCTTAATACACAATTTAAAATTTGCGATTCGTGTCGTTTACAATTGGTCAAAAGAACTGCATTATCAAGCAGTGATGACTTATTAGACTGTTTGGCTGTTAACAGGAAGATGTTTGCATGGAAGAGGAAACAATAGAAGCATCAGCAACTTCAATACAGTCAACGGATTCCAATATGAATATTCCTAGTCAGGAGTCATTGGAAGCAACGTCAGCAACTTCAATAGAATCAACGAACTCCAAACTTGAATGTTTCTAGTAAGGAGACATTAGAAGCAACGTCAGCAACATCGATTGAGACCAACGGATTCCAACGTTCTGAATGCATGGGTCACAATTGATAGATGCGATATAGAGACGTTCACAAAACAGAAGGAGGAGTTTGTTTCTATTTCATTCAAAAGTTAGAAAAATTGATACCACATGATTTAATTAAAAAAGGAGCAGTCTACATTTTTGAAAAAATAAGAAAAATAACTTGCAGGAAAGATAATTTGTAGCTATATGTGGTTTTTCAGAAAATTACGCTTTTGTACTTCAGGATGAAGTTCAAAGTCATCACTGGAATGCGCAGCAAGCAACTATTCATCCATTTGCGATTTATTTTAAGGAAAATGGCATGCTCAATCATTTAAGCTTTGTAGTAATTTCCGAAGATTTGCACGCGAACAAGCTGTGCGCGATCTGATCTAGGAGGCTTGATGATGAAAACAGGTGAAAACGTCATTTTCTGAACAGCTAAAGCACACCAAGTGCTTCCAAATTATTCAGACAACATCAATTTAAATGTCTTGTTATTTCATCACGGCTCCTGCATGGACCCATCGACATATTATATATAAAGCGAAGGTAAGCGTCCTGCGAATGTTGATATCTTTTCTTCATACAAAACACGATTTTATATAAATGGTACTTGGTGCGGTGTGGCTGAACAAAATTTCAATGATATTAGATCAGCACCACCGAAACAATACTGTATTTTACAAAGCCGTTAACTTACATGACATACTAAAATCCTTGGTGTTGTTACTGTATGTTGTCCGGAATGGCCACTTAGCAATATTTAAGGAAGAATTCAATAAAAATGCCGTCTTTAATCAGAATACTAAATAACCTCCAATGACAACTAAGTTTATGGTTCGCTCTGGTTGGATACAATTTCAGTTTTACATATCCTGCTAGAGAAAAAAATTGAATTACTCAACGAGGGATGGTTCAAATTATTCGATATCTTAAATGTAGATAGGTTGTGATAATCCTAATCCTCTAGTGTAAATAACTCATTTTTGAAAAAAATGGCGTTTGGTGCGGTTAGCAGAACCCCGACCATATCAAGTTTGATTGTAAACATGTGACGTCACTCCTACCATTCCATATACCTTCCGGACCACTAGATCATTTTTTTTCGCAAATTTGTTCGAGATGGATAGTGACCACGTCGTCAAGTGGCTGTCAGTTTCCGAAATATATCACCTTCTTAGTGGGCTTCGTGGCCGTGCGGTTAGTGTTACCAAGCATTTAGCCGCATCGAGTCAAGGGTGTGGGTTCGATTCCCGTTCAGTTCGGAAAACTTTTCGTCAGGAAGGTTTTTCGACTGTGCACTGGGCGTTGCATGCTAGTCCGTTGTCTAGTGTGGTGCTTCCTTCAAAGGGCAAATCGCCCACTGGAAGCATTAACGTGTCGGTGTCTTTTTTAATATAGTACACCGTGCTTCCATACAAAACGACACATTAATCTGCTCCCGTTGTTCCGAATACTCCGAAGACTTATAAGTATACCCACACGTTTTCCTCGCACGATCACGTCGAATCCCTTGTCGAGTGCAACAATGAAAAACTTACGTCAATCTGCTCATCCATTCTCAAGCCATTTCATGACATACGAACACCGCTCCATTTTTATTTATATGTATAGAAAATAGAAAATGTTATGCTGTGAGCGCTAATGAGATTGATAGAGGCATCATATGAAATGATCAAATATGATAAAAAAAAATCATCTATCTTAAAGATATTCATGTGACGCGTTTTACCCCGACGGCGCCTTTTACACCTAGTTCTCCTACATAAGATTCGTAAACGTCTTCTAGTCCGTAAACTGCGTGACGATTAGCTACTTATTTGCACAAGCTGAGCGATTGGTGTCAAATGGATGCAATGACCCTTATGACTACTCACGTTAATGGCGCTAATAAAATCATATCATCTCGTTGATTATTCCTCAGAACAAACCCGTGTTCACACTGTACGATGGCATACTCAACACCTACGAAACCTACATCGGTCGGGTGACGTTGTTGAGCAACGATCTTGTTTACGGAAAGGCATCGCTGAACCTGACGTCCATACGGGAAAGTGACAACGGCTGGTACGAGTGTAAGGTCATCTTCCGAACAGGGTACCGAACAAGCGCAACAATGGAACCTGGTTCCACATTTCGGTGTTGGGTAAGGAGTTTTGAAGATTCATCTGTATGCGTACAATAAAGGTTCTTATGATCCACAGGTGGTACATTGCTCAAGATCCACCGGTGAATTCGACTGTTCTGGAAGGCGATCCAGCATTCTTCCACTGTACGGCTCAGAACCCGGAGACGATGTTCGTCGAGTGGTACAAAGATGGCGTTCCTCTGCTGGAGATGTACGACTTATAAACAGATCGACCTTCGGACCAGACGGAAGCCTTACCATTCTTCCGACCCAGATGAGCGATTTGGGATACTACACGTGTTTAGTACGCAATAAAGCAAATGACACGCAGGATGCGAGTGCCTTCTTGAATGTTCAATGTAAGTTGGGTGATTATTTCTTTGGTTAAGAAGATCGACTCATTAGTTTGGTTCGCAACAGATGCAGCGAAGGTGATATTTGCTCCAAAGGAAGTTTATCTGCCATTTGGGCAGCCTGCCGTGCTGGATTGCCACTTCAGATCCAATCCACCGTTAACGAATCTTCGATGGGAGAAGGATGGTTTTCTTTTCGATCCGTACAACGTCCAGGTATTTGATTCTTGATTTCGATGAAGCCGCGTATGATCGAATCCACATTTTAGGGTGTGTTCTACAAACGCAACGGAAGCATTTATTTCGAGAAAGTGGATGACTCACATGCAGGGCGCTACTCGTGCACTCCCTATAATGATTTAGGAACTGATGGATCCTCTCCGATGATCAACGTTATTGTGCAGAAACCCCCGCAATTCATCTTGAAACCCAAGATTCTGTATGTGACAAGATCGGAGGAACGGTGGAGATGCATTGCGATGCACGTGATCAAGACGGTTCACATACTCCACAAATAAGTTGGATTAAGGTATCGGTGCTGTACATTTGAACGTTTTGTATTTTTTGATAACTAACGATAACGATCATTTCAGAGAGATGGAAGCCTACTTCCCCATGGGCGTTACCAGCTGAACGGAGCTAATCTAACAATTGAAGACATCACTGAGTCGGATCGAGGCATCTACGCTTGTCAGGCGACAAACGAAGCGGCGACCATTTCGGCTGACGCCGAGATCATGATCGAGAATGTGTCCCCAAGAGCTCCGTACAATCTGACTGGAAACAGCTCCGATACTGCGATCACCTTACGATGGGCTCCCGGCTACATTCGACAATATCTGGAGTACATCATCTGGTACCGGTTAGCGGAAGCGCAAGAATGGAGGACGTTCAAAGTGAACAACAAGCATATTCTGGAGGCAACGATCACGAATCTGTTGCCTGCCAAGGAATACGAATTCATGGTGCTTTGTCAAGATAGCTACGGCGATGGAATGTTCAGCAAGGCGTTCAGATATTTCACCAAGCGTAAGTGTCATTCTTGATTTTTCAGTAGAACCAGCTTCAAGACTATCATTCCTTTTCCAGCTAAGGAATTCGAGCAGCCGGAAACGTTCCAAGACACGCTGCTGCAGTTCAATCAGATCGGTTCGCCAATCAACCTGACCATCGAGAAGCGACACAGCAACTACGAAGCACGCTGGAAACCGCCGGAGTTGGGTCTGGATCAGCTTCGTTACTATATCCTGCGCTGGTGGGTGGAACCACAGCATAAGCTGCACGGCAGCCGCACGACTCCTGAGACGAGCTATATTCGTATGTATTTAACCATAATTCTGAATTACAAATTAAAGTTTCCCCTTCTTCACAGTCGAGGATTTGGACGAAGACGAGCTGTACACGTTCCAGGTGTTCGCCATGTCCACTACCAACTACACCAGTGGCAGCAACGAGGTAGAAATCTACATTCATCCCTACCAGAAGGTGAAGGTGATGACCATTGGAGGAGTGCTGTTGCTACTCGTCTCCTTGGCGGTCATCAGTATGCTTTTGTACGTGAAAAGAAACCGGATAAGGAAGCTCCGAGAGGCGGAGAATGTGAAGATCTAATGAGCCATTTGCCAGGCCGACGAATAAGTATTCAATATCATTGATGCAATTCCAAATTAGTTTAAGATAGCTTAGTTGTATCGTAGAATATCGGAAATAACTCATTTGTTCATAGGTTAGAAAAAGAATGTGTCTGATTCATAGGTTAAGTTATGATGTAGATGTTCGCTTAATAAACAGTTGCAATACTAGGTCTTTGAAGTGTATTAGGTCAAGTTAGTTCGCAGTATTTTCTGAGTTGAATGACATCCGTTAGAATGTATACCAATCTCCCGTGTGAAAAAAAAAAATGTTTTTTTTTTTCAATTCCTTTATTAGCATCATTTCAAACATTTCATTCATTTCTTATGTCTAGGTGTTGTGTGTTAGGCAACACTATCATCTTAATTAGGTAAACTAATTAAATGTTGGACATGGCGTACCATTGGTGACCCTTAGCCTCCTGCCCAGCAACTCCTACCTCTACCTCTTCGTGCAACCTTAGGGAAAATCAAGTAGCCTACCCTGGTGAAAACTTTGATTGTATGCTGACAGGGAAGGAGGGAGGGGGTTTGCACAAACTAGGAGCGCCTGTACTCCATGCTAGGAGCGGCTCGCAACAGCATCTTTTCTTCATGCCAGAGGCGGCTGATCATCGTCCAAGTGTCAGAGAAGGACTCTAAGCTAAACTGCGCACTATGGTCCTCCGGAAATCTAGGAGGTTGGTGTCAAGCCCTGCAAGCCAACCGTAATAACACATCAGCACAGGAACGTCAACGAGACAATACGGACCAGAACGATCGGCAAAAATCACAGCGACGAAAATGGGCTAGCGATTGGAAACTCCGTATGTGGAACTGCAAATCTGTCAACTTCATCGGAAGCACTCGCATACTCTCCGATGTACTGAAGACCCGCGGTTTCGGCATCGTAGCGCTGCAGGAGGTTTGCTGGACAGGAGCAATGGTGCGAACGTTTTGAGGTAATTATACCATCTACAAGAGCTGCGGCAACACACGTGAGCTGGGAACAGCTTTTATAGTGATGGTTGATATGCAAAGGCGCGTGAACGAGTGGTGGCCAATCAATGAACGAATGCGCAAGTTGAGGATCCGTTTCTTCAACACACTCCGGAATGATAATGATAAAGATGCATTTTACGCGCAGCTTGGACGTAAATATGATCGCTGCCCAAGCCACGACATCAAGATCATCATAGGAGATTTGAACGCTCAGGTTGGCCAGGAGGAGAAGGAGTTCAGACCGATGACATGAAAGTTCAGCACCCACCAGCTGACGAACGATAACGGCCTACGACTGATAGATTTAGCCGCCTCCAAGAATATGGCCATTCGTAGCATCTATTTCCAGCACAGCCTCCCGTATCGGTACATTTGGAGATCACCGCAGCAGACGGAATCGCAAATCGACCACGTTTTGATCGATGGACGGCACTTCTCCGACATACCCGACGTCGGAACCTATTGTGATGATAAACTGCGTCTAAAACTATCCGTCATCAATGCACAATGGTCCAGATAGCAAGTATAGGCGGACATGAACTTTTCGACGTCAAGCAAGTTGGTAGATTCAGCAAAGTTGTAGCATATTTTAATACAAAAAACTTTATAGAACAAACTTTTTCTCTATCTCTTACACTTTCTAGGATAATTGACTTTTTATATATAAAAAATGAAGAAAATCATTTTTCACTCATAAGTCATTTATTTACAAATTTTAGCAGCCTACTATGTTCTACAAAGTTTTTGGTAATATTATATTCTACAACTTCGGTGAATATACCACAGTTGTATTTCTTCTCGTTTTCTTATTGTCTTCTTCTTCTTCTTCCTGGCGTTACGTCCCAAAGAAGATTTTAATTTAAAATCATGCCGTATTAAAAGTCATAAATGTTAATACCCAAGTAACCACTAGCCCGCTAATTAGCCTTTTTGGCCTTATAGGGCTATTTTAAGGCTAATATAGGGCTTGACAGCTGTATAATAGCAGTATACTAGCACGCAGGACGAATTGAAGTGCTATTTGGTTACTTGGGTATGTTGCAAGAGTTGAGAGGCATTCAATTTATTTATCTTGAATCTTTGATTTATGTATAGAAGTAATTATTACAGTAGTTAAAGTCGTATTGAAATCAGTCATAGTAACCATGTCAAAAAAATACAATTGTTAAAGATCAGTAGGCGTTGACGCGCAGAAGGTTGGTGTAATCCCGAGCCGTAAATTTGACCCGTCTGTTCCGTTTCCGTGTGTGACCGTGAGTGAGTGACCCTGTCGGTGCGATCCCGAACCTGCCATCTGCATATCTGGTACGTCTGTCCCGTTTCCCAGGTGAGCTACCCTGTTGATGCGTTCCGAGCCGTACATTTGACCCGTCTGCCCCGTTTCCCTAGTGTGAAGTGTGTGTTCTCTCCACTTCACACCCAAATTAGAACCATGGAGTTGTTACTGAATGTAAGTTATCGGCTTACGTTACCAAAACCGTCTTGGCGCGTAAGCAAAGACAATACTATTGTTAGAGACCGCCAGGTTTCCATCCGACAAGCATTGAAAGAGGAGCTGGGATTGCGGCTCAATGAACCACTTCCAGGTGGAGGCAACTCTAACGACGGGAACACAGCACGGCGACTTTTCCGGGAGGTCGAGATGGTCCTTTCAATCACCGGACTCAACCAAAACCTCCTATCCCGATTTGCGAATCGACTGCTTTTTACAGTCAACTGTAACAAGGAGATCGATGACGTAAGTTTCGAGAATTATGCTGCCGAGACGCATCGAATGTACTGCAAGCTGTATACGGCTGGTATATGCTGTATCCTACAGTACATAAACTGCTGCTACACGGCAGCGATATTATTAAACACGCTGCATTACCCCTCGGAATGTTGAGTGAGGAAGCCCAGTAGACACGCAACGAGTGCATAAGGAAATTCAGGGAGCACCATTCCCGTTAGTTCAGTCGACTGGTGAACTTGACTGACGTGTTTCAGCGATTGCTACTCATATCAGATCCAGTGATCTCACTGACAAATCGTCGAATCGCACAGAAGCATTTGGAATTGCACGAAGAAGCGCAAGAATTATTGAAATTTTTTTTGGAAATTATGCTTTTTAACAAATATAATACACTCTACAAAATCTAGAGAGGTTTTGATTATTTCATGCTGAATCGCGGCGGCCATGACGTTTTGTGTGATTTATAGAAATGATGACAATTAATATGTTTTAATTGCAAATCACCCGTCATTGAAAATAGTCTTGAAAATGTATATAAATATAATATATTCACCAAATTTCACTCAAATACTCTTTAAGGGGTGTAGAGGCACGGTGTGACAGGTAGGTTCATTTTCAAGTACATCTTTGCGAGTTATTTGGCCTGTAATACGGCATGGCTTTAAATTAGTATCTCCTACAATAAGAAAACCAAAAGAAATACAACTGTAGTATATTTCCCAAAGTTGTAGAATATAATAGTACCAAAAACTTTGTAGAACATAGTAGGCTGCTAAAATTTGTAAATAAATGACTTATGAGTGAAGAAATGATTTTCTTCTTTTCTTATAAGCATAAGCATAAGCATAAGCATAAGCATTGATGACCGTACAATTCGTAGTTGCTACTCCGTGATTGACCAGAATAATCGAAGTTGCACAAGGAACCAACAGATGTAGCTTGGGAATAGCTTTCCATCTTCAATGTACACTTTCGAGAACTCCAAGCATTATAAAGTCAATAACGGCGCCGGCCACGTCCTTACGGTCATCGGGGAAAGGTGGGATTATTAGTGTGACATCCATTGTTACTAGAGACCGAGATCACCTCTGCATCTCCATGGTTGTCACAGGGAGGAATTTGTTAGTGGGGAGGGTTCAAAAGCTACATAATCAGGATTCACCTTGGTAAGTGATGCGATCCATGCAGCCTTAGTTCAAACAGTCACCTATTAGTCACTACAGACAACGTGTTCCTAAAGTAAGTCTACACTTTCAGTGTCGAACCATTCAAAACGATTTCTGTAATGAAAAATGTTGGATAAAAGGTAAGGTATGTGTATTTGAATACTTTTTAAACAATTACAAGAGTCTTTGCCGACACTTATTGTGAAAAAACATTCATGTTTTGTTAAAAAAAATATATACATAAAAGTGACTTTTATATCGTTGTCATGATTAAAATGTGTTTCACAATAAAATATACATTAAAAATGAAAGCATGAAACGAGCTCACCAAATTGATCCTTCATCCCTGACTAAGCAGCCATAAGCAACTTTATCAGCATACTTGATATGCACACGGCGACGCGCAAACCGAACTAGCTTGCTTGGGCCTTAAAATGCACTGCCCAGCAAACAAAACACGTGGCAGAAAAATAGACGTCACTCCGCGACGCGAAAACCGAACTAGCTTGCTTTGGGTCTTGAATGCACTGCCCAGCAAACAAAACGCGTGGCAGAAAAATAGACGTCATCTCCGGCGACGCGAAAACCGAACTAGCCTTGCTTGGGCCTTCAATGCACTCAAATGATTTTCTTCTTTTCTTATATATAAAAAGTCAATTATCTCAGAAATTATAAGAGATAGAGAAAATTTTGTTCTACAAAGTTGTTGTATTAAAATATGCTACAACTTTGCTGAATATACCAACTTGCTATCTATTAACATAAAAAAGTTGGTGTATAGGACACTATTGCGATTAGTGCAGAAAAAAAATCCCTTTCGTACGAATTGTAGTACAACTAATTTCGAGACACTTTCTGGGAGCAAACCTATACTCTAAAACCACAAAATGACGTCGAAAAGTTTCATGTCCGCCTAAACTTGCTATCTTGGACCACTGTGCAATGATTTACGGAACCGGCGCTCGCCTTTGGTACATCTAGATGTTGCCGAATGTTGCCAATGCGTACGCGCAGCATCTTGAGCCTCTGAATGGCGCAGTGAACACAGGCACAGAAAGTCAGGACAACGAAGGCGGATGGCTACGTCAGCACTGCGGACAGTGGAAACCATTCAGCTCCCACGATGTTTATCGATTTCAAGGTGGCATACAACAGTATTGACCGTGTAGAGTTATTTAAAATCATGGACGAGAACAGCTTTCCCGGAAGCTCACAAATTGATTAGAGCAACGATGGACGGTATGTAAAAACTGCGTGAAGATCTCGGGCGAAACACTCCAGTTCGTTCGAGTCTCGGAGGGGACTACGACAGGGGCGATGGACTTTCGTGCTTGTTGTTCAATATTGCGCTTGAAGGTTTCATGTGGAGAGCCGGACTTGACAGTCGAGTCACGATCTGACGAGATGTTGACAATTTGTTTGCTTCACGGATGACATGTTCACCTGCTTGAAACGCGAAGCAACAAGAGTCGGGCTAATGATGAATGTGTCGCGCATTATCAGTGAAAGTCGTGCCTACACTGAGAACAGCGTTGCGGGTTGAAAATACTATATCAGAGGGTTAAATTAAATACACCAACGCCACTTGATTTGTGTAGACTGAATTCGCATTTATTTCAAATACTTTGTACATTCAATTTTACCATGGCACCATTTGTATAGTAAAAATTACTATATCATGGTTAAAAACTTGCAGCAGACTAGAATCGAACCGAGGAATCTGGCGATTGTCAAGCGCGAACGCTAGCCGCTCGGCTATCGATGCGGTTGGATTGAGAGTGAACAAAACGCAAATAAAAAGCGTTCATGATAGCTCAATCGTGGTTGGAATAGTAAATTTAAAAACACGTTCATGGTTCTCATTACTGCAACGCTTGTTTCAGTGTACAGTGATTCTAGTCTGCTGCAAGTTTTTAACCATGATATAGTAATTTTTACTATACAAATGGTGCCATGGTAAAATTGAATGCACAAAATATTCTAAATAAATGGGAATTTAGTCTGCACAAATCAAGTGGCGTTGTGTATTTAATTTAACCCTCTGATATAGTATTTTCAACCGCAACGCTGTTCTCAGTGTACTATGGGCTCCCAGAAGAAACTGCGGTCAAGAAAGATTTATCCCCACACCAAATGCCACGATGTACAAAACGCTCATAAGACCGGTAATCCTCTACGGGCATGAGACGTGGACTATGCTCGAGGAGGACTTGCAAGCTCTTGGAGTTTTCTAACGCCGAATGCTAAGGACGATCTTCGGCGGCGTGCGGGAGAATGGCATGTGGCGGTGAAGAATGAACAACGAGCTCTCCCCAACTGCACGACGAACCCAGTATCCTGAACGTGGCTAAAGCTGGGAGGAAACGATGGACGGGACATTTTGCAAGAATGCCAGTCAACAACCCCGTGAAGATGGTTTTCGCTACGAAACTGTTCGGAACAAGAAGACGCGGGGCGCAGCGAGCTAGGCGGATTGACCAGGTGCATCAGGACCTGGAGAGCATGGATCGCAGTCGAGGGTGGAGAGAAGCGGTCATGAAACGAGTTGTTTTGGCGAGGTTTTATTAAGTTTATTGATGCATAAACAAATAAATAAATGAATGATGCGACATTGCCTTTATTCAACATATTTCAAGAGCTATTAGGCAATAAAGAATTAAGCTTACATTACAAATGTACCAATGAATCACTGCTGCACTAATATTACTTAATAAAATGTTAGATTGCTTTAAGTAATATTCTACTGTTTAGATTATTCAGGCTGTTTTATTGAAGCTCTTACTCGAGGTCGAGTTTAGTTATAGCATTTTGAGCTCAATTTGATGAATTGAAATCAATAACTCTATAAACCTTGTTTGAGTATCTAGTGATTGTTTCAAATCCTGGAACTGCATTGACCAAGGAGTTGTTTTGCGAAAGAGCATCTTGTATGACATCTTATTCCTGCGTGAGCGATTCCCCATTTCGGTTATAGCGCCCATTTATGATGTGGAGCTTCATGAAAAGGTGATTTTTCTGTGTTATGGGTCAAATATGTGAAAGTTTTCTTCAAACATGAATTGATTATGGCAATTGGTGTCATCAGTTCAAATGCGAATGCAATGCTACGTGAAAAGTTAATCTCTGTTCATTTTTTATTCAACATTCATTTGTCACACGGAATGCATTCTTGTTCCCAAACTGCCACATGAAATTAAAATGAGCTTTTCTAACATTATTTAGCATACAATTCCAGTCCATCGTGCACGCGCTGGGAAAAGCAAGGAATTAAAAACTTCAGAGCACATGGCTTGTGTAAAGCTTGTATAGTTGTAAAAGTTACAATACAAACAGTTCGGAAGGGATACGGAAGGTAATTCTAAATTCACCGGCAACAACTTATTCCTGTTTGCCCCACAAAGACCTTGCTTTTGTACTTAGCATTCATACGAGCAAACCTCTCGTGCCTCCCACTCGATCGCCCACCTCATCACACATACACTTACGAGTGGCGGCTTCTGAAGAGGGCAGGAAACAAGGACAAACTTTCTCCTTTTGCACCACGCCGAACAAAGGTTCCTCTGTCTGGTTGACTGGATCAGGAGAAGGATTGCAAAAGAATCGTTAGTTGGAGTAACTATTTTTAGTCAACTTCGTACTGGAATTAAATTTTGAAGAATTCTTTATCTGTTACCTACTTCGAGTTACAATGCTACCCATTGAATAATGCATTCTAAGATCTGTTTGAAAAAAATGTAAAATCTTTTCTTGCTTTACATTTGAATATTGAATTATGTGCCTTTGAAACAAACAGTTCAAATGGGGAGATGTTCGTATGGTGAAAAAATAAACCTACCTTACGAGGAAAAGTATAAACAGCTTAAATAGAGGAGGGAACTTTGGAATATGTTTCCTACCGATTGCCATACATTTACGGATCCGCTCCGTTTTGTGCATTTTTTCCCAACATCCGGATGGCGGTAGGAACCACTTTTCAATTGATCATACTCTGTTGTGTTGCCCTTTTCATGGTGTTGCTCAGGTGAAGAGTGGAGCTTACTTTCCGGGATGATTTGAATGTACGGTAACTACATGGTCGTGCTGTGCTAAATGAATAAATACTTAGGATGGAATAGGTCGTTTGTGGCGACATTTTTTATAACTGGTTTTGTTCATTTGATTGTTTCGATCCAGTTTCCATTATGGCTTTTGCCATTGTAAAAAATCAATAGTGTTCACCTTGCTGCAGTAGCTGCCAATATGCTGTCAAAATCAAGGGTGGAGGGCGGATGTCAAATGAGAGTAAAATTGAAAAGCCGCCAACCGAAGTCCAGAACTAGCTTCAAGGCTTAAACCCGTATAGGCCTGAGTGAAAGCAAAATACTAAAACCCTTACCACTTAGCAAATACTTAACAGATTCAAACATTTTTTTGTCAGTATATTGGCCCACATATCTAGTTTCTAGAAGAGGTTGGGAGGAACTCGGGAATTCTCCTGTAGCCGGAGTTATTGTGGTGGGTCACTGAGTCAAGTCGGGGTGGAAAAGGCGTTTTTTTGGGACATGCAAAGTTATTCTTAAATTTATTTAAAATAGCAATAATTTTAATTTGCATAAATCATTAAGATTTGATATTCAATATTATAAATGAAAGAGTATTGCACCGTTTAGAATGTTCTGGATGTGGCCACTCGGATTCAATGCCCTGAAGAACCGGCCCTAGATTTGTTAGGTACTAAACCGTTTCAAATCTCTAAAATTATAGATCGAACATAATAGTTCATTAAAATGCGTTCCCATAAGCTTGTCACAGATGTTGATATACAAATTGTGCATTTTATCATAAATTTTGAGGCATCCCGGGCACTCGGAAATGGTCATTTGTAGGATCAATCAAATGCAGTGGAAATAATTATTCATTTTAATCGATTATCAAAAGGTTGTACATAGTTGCGTTTTATTAAAACTTCTTGATTATAGTGGCCACATTATAGACGATTCTGGAAATTATCTGTGACTTGAAAATTTGCCTACCTCCAGGGGCACAGAAGCACAGAACCCTTGTCACTCGACCCTGACCCAGTAATCCACCGCCAATAACTCCGACCACCATGAACATTCCCCGAGAAACTAGATATGTGTACCAGTATACTGACAAAAAATAATTGAAATCCGTTAAGTATTCGCCGTGCGGTGAGAGATTTAGTAATTTTTCTTTCACTCAGGCTATACGGGTTAACGCGAGAAAAGTAGAAATTATTATTCGCGAAATTATAGGTAATCAATGCGCTTGAAAGATATTGTTTGCAAGCAGTTATTTGCTAAGTGCTACTGCAGTGCGCTGTTGGCAATTCAATCAGCAAATTTGGCTTGATTCTCAAAATGGATGTTTTTGAGAAAATTGATTACGCTTTCCACCATTGTTTGGTCGGAATTTTGTATGGTTGTTAACTTTTTAGAACCAGCCGACACGACGCGTTGGGGTAGCAGTAAAGAGCCGCGAGTATCTCCCTTGATCGAAATGGAACAGCTATCCCATGATGTAGCGCTCTAAGTGGACGCTTGCAATCCAAGATGGCCCACCGGAACGGAAGATGGAAAACAAAATGGCGAAATCAAATTTGTACTTCGATTGCAAGAATGTGTCACCACCGTAATTTTCTGCAATTTCTGCGTTTGCCGAATAGACATGTTTTTTTCTAGAACATCGCCTGAACGGTTTTGAAACAGCAGATGTATTGGATTTTATCTTTAACACCTAAATATAACATCATTTTCAGATAATTGACCAAGAAGGTGTTTTCTGCGTTGCTTGAGTAACTGATTTAAGATTAAATTTACACAGCGTAACAAAAATGACATTTTTGCGAGTTTCAAGGATTAAATTATGTGTATCTAGTAGACAAGCATGATGTATTGGATTTTATCTTTAACACCTAAATATAACATCATTTTCAGATAATTGACCAAGAAGGTGTTTTCTGCGTTGCTTGAGTAACTGATTTAAGATTAAATTTACACAGCGTAACAAAAATGACATTTTTTGCGAGTTTCAAGGATTAAATTATGTGTATCTATGTGTGATCGCTGAATCTGATGCCGTTCTCAGAAATGTCCCTACACGTCACAACTTTTAGCTACAGGTCGCCAAAGTTGTATAAAACACTGGTTTTATTGATGTTTACATGAAATTTAAAGTATGATTTATCCAACTTTTTTTGTAATCTAATTCAGCAAGCATTCAAAATAGGACTTCAACTTTCATTTCAGATATGATTTGGTTGACATTGCACGATAAAATTTAGAATAAATCGATTTTTTCAACATGTTTGCAGTCTCCATACAAAACTCTTCGTTTCTATTATATGGCAAAATACAATACTTTTCTAAAACACCAAACTATATTTTTTGAGCATCGATAGTATTAAGAACTATGCTGATAAGTATTGTTATACACATAAAGTTTAGATTCTGTGGCAAATTAAGCGAATAAATTACCTTACAAGCTGGCAAACTTGCATGCAAGTTGATAGATGTAGTCAAATTTTGTATTTTCAACAGCCAATATTTCAAAAACTAGACGTGCTATGATATTTTGAAAACGGCAATGGATTCAGCAACCCTTAATTAAGTAAATACCGGTATATTGGTGCTTGAGACAAATACGTGTTCCGCAGTGTTATTGTAAGCTCATCCAATATAGGTATTTTCGGAACAAGCTCGATGAGTGGATGTCAAAAATTAGCCATTATGTAATCCAAGATGGCGAACCACAGAAGAAGATGATGACTTCCAGTTTGTGAATATCAAGGATTTTTTGCAATATAGGTATATCAGTAACAGACTCGTCTATCAGATATTGGGAAATGAATGCTTGACGTCATTTTGGAATTCATGATGGTGAACCAGCGAGCAAAATGGTGATTTGCATTATCATTATTCTTATTCTTAACCTATAATCCGAATAGTTTATACGTATTTAGTCACAATAAATTCGAACAAGTTATTCACGTTTATTTAATAGACGAGACAACTGGAGAGCGGATTGCTGGTTGCTGGTTGAATACATCTTTTCTAAAGCATTGAAATTATTTCTTCTTCTTTTTTAATCCCCTCTCAGCTAAGTGTTCTAAGTTCACTTCCGCAGTTATTAACTGAGAACTTTCATTCATGGACCGACCGGCAATTGAGCTCAGACAGCTTCAGCAGGACTTTGCGTTATAGCCGCGTACGTTTCCTAAAACTGTTGATTGACAGCAAAAAAATATATTACAAAATGACTTATTTTTATCTGTACTATCAATTTCTATGCAAATATAGTCAGTGGTTCATGATATTTTCATTCGGACTACATGATATCTTGTGAAGGTAAGTCAACGGCTTCATCAGTTCTGATTTTTTATGCTTATTTGATGCAGATGTTTCATCAAATAAATAAGTTCCAATATTACAGTAAATAATGCAAACATTTTGTTATTGCTGTTTGCGTTTGACGTGCAAATGCAGTCTGAATGGGTTTCAAATGCGGCAACACAAAGTAACCAAAGGATACTTAGCAACCATGATCAATATCACCGCCAACCCAGCATATAAAATCAAACTTTGACTTCGTCTTCCTTGTTAAAAATCCTACCGCATTTGGTGTTCCCGCATTTGATATTTGCATTTCAAACGCACACAGCAATATATAGAATGGTTTGGATACGTATTTCTGAAACCAAAAACCACTTGGTCCAGTGTGAACTAAACGGTCTGACTGACCATCACGGTTACATTACAAAAAATTATGTATTGCTATTCGGAAAGAATTTTAGTATCACATGGCTAGAAATACATGTAAACCCTTGGACCAACAGAAAGTCGAGTCTAGTACACGACACTCAAGACGGTCTTAAAGTTGAGGTCGAGATACGCGTATCTGTCAAAGAATACAAACTCTAGCGGAATTAAATGGCAAAGTAATAAATTGATTACATATCACAACCTTCTAGAGTTGAATATAGAACTCTTGTAACTGAATATTGATAACGTTTAAGCACCAATTAACAATTAATTTGTTTAAAATTTAAATTTAATTGTTTGATTACTTATATTAAAATCGATTTGTTCTTCAAATTATATTTTATATTTGGGTGACTTGTTGTACTTTCTGCAGCTTTATTCGTTTTGTCAGGGGTGGTTTTAAAAACCTAATGGGCTCAATATTTCAATACTTTTAGCATTTGCGCATCTTACTGCCAAATGTCAGAAGTTTGGCCTGCAAAAACCGCGTATGATGAAGAGATCATCAACAAAACTGCCAATTATACCGAAATCCGAGTATTATTGATTCGTTATTTTTTATCGACCAATAATGCGTTAGAGAAACAGTCTTGTAGTGAATATATATTAGTTTATCATATTGTATATGTTTTTCTGTGTTTTCTTCAGAATGATCCCATACATCAGAGGATTTACTAAAGATATTCTTTTAACATTTATCTAATAAGTATTCATTGGCATAGCTAGGACTTTTTCCTGAGGGGGCCTAGGGGGCCTAGCTAATTCTTAGATTACCGAAGTAATGTCGCTCACAATAACATGATTTTCACAAATTTGCATTAATTTGCGTTGTTTTTATGCGTTTATGATTTTGTATTATATCTGTGCATATCAGTAACACTAGTAAATTTCAATTTCCATTACGGAAAATATTCATGTCTAATCCAGTAAAAAATACTTTGAGAATTCTCTCAAATAACTGACGAGTAATATCCCTTTAGTTGTTACACGAATTTTAAGATACCGAGATCTCGTCATGATCTATATGCGTATTTTTCCAGTGCATTCTCCAAGAACGCTTTTACCAGTTTTAACAGAGTTCCTGCTGGGACTCTCACCGAAAATCATTCCCGGGATTAGTAGATATTATTTAGCAGATTTTTCCTGTAGTTTCTTTAGGCTTTCTAATCAAGCCGAACATTTCTCGAATAATCAGTATTCAAGAAGATGCTCAGATAAAATCTTAGAGTCTCGTTTTAACATCAGAGATTGGACTGACGTTACTTGTATTACAAATCATTTCAGCACTACAGATGCATAAGAACTGGGTCATCCCCTCCTACACAAAAATTTAATTATTTCTTTCGTCCAAATATCGTAGACAATCCCGTGTTGTTTCGTTTTTAAAACCGAGAGAAAAATTAGTGGCGTTGGGTTAAGTGTAACAATCTCAACCCGAGGAATGGTGGGCACTTAAATCTCCAGAAGACTAACCCAAATGCAGCGAGGAGGAAAAAAATTACTACCATAACTGTTCTTCAAGATCACCATGAATGGACGTATTGCCATCAATAATCCTTTCAGTAGTGCCGCACTAAGCTGTTTCCGAAACTCTTGCGAGAATTCATGTCGAGATTCGCTCTCACCATGATCTGTTGACCTATCTAAAATAAATCATATGGGTTCAATTGAAAAAAAATTATCATCACAATGTGTGATAACATCTGCCTTCATAAAACGTTGTATAGAAAAAATGTTATCTGAAAAAATTCATCAAGCAAAAACAGTACGAGTTCCTCAAGCGTTAGTCCCGAAAATGAGTTAATCGCGGGATTAACTTATGATTTTCATAAATAATTTACACAAGACGACTCAATTGGGAACGGTGTTCTCATTAATAATTCTTAGTTGAAAGATATAATCCGACAGGAATCTATCTGCATTATTTTACAGAAAACGTCTAAAGATTAACTCTAATATATTAATATAATAATTTATAACACCATAAACAAAAAATTTCCTATCCACCGAAATACCGTTCAAAATTCTCTCTCTTGCATATACATATATATTAGACCATCTTATTTCTGGTATGCAAAATATTATGACGATTAATATCTATCCGTTTTTAATCTAAATTTCAATTCCAAAGTTTTCAGCAGGAATTCAATGCAGAGTTCAGCGATGTTCTTTCTAGTCTAACTCTGGTCCGTTGAAAAATAGTTCTAACCCAGTGAAAATTTAACTGACGGTAGCTTTGAGAAAAAGGACGTGTTTCAGAGATTCTTGGGCTCTGCTACTATTTATGTTGTTTCCGCGACTTGAAATTTGTTGTATGTCCTTAGAGTCTATTTAATAAAAGTTCTATATGAGATTCCAACACCAAACAAGTTTTCCAGTGCAGTCTTCTAATATTGTACAGCAATTAATCTTATCATCTGATATCGTTGCGATATTTATAGGTATTAAAACGGAAATTTTTCAAGTCGATTAGTTATCAACATAATAAAGAGGATATATTTACGACCATCCACTTCACGATGCTGTATAGCCCGTGTGGCCTGCAAAAAAATGTGTCTCCAGAAATCAGGCAGGTTATTCTTTACCAGAGTTAAAAAAATTACTCCATATTTTTTCTTGTGTTCCTAATGGTTTCTCCAAGATATTCCCCCTTTTCTAGGTAAAGGATAAGTTCTTATATAGAGAGATACTATAGCATTAATCGCATATTACTTTCTTACGGGCATCAGAATAATGAAACTAACTCCAAGGAATATAACTCAATATTTCTTTTAGAGATATCTTTACATTAGATGGTGGACTCTACGAATCACTGGTTCAGTTGAACTTGTCTTACATTTATATCTATTATGAGGTTGGCAAATTGAATTGGAATAAAAATCCTGATTCTATCGGGCATTCATGTGTGCTCTCTAGGCATTCTATATGAATAACTAGTCTTTTCTTATATTGTAATATGATTGTATTTTTTAATCACAATTTGATGTTAACGAAAAAGTTGTCTTTCTTACGAAAATATAGTCGTTCTCTATTCTAGTCGCTGACCGCAGGAAGCCGAAGAAAATACTATAAACAAATAAAACGTATTCAAGATGCCTAACCCCGAATTCCAACTCGTACCTATGACGACGGAACAGATGGATAAACCAACATACCCCGAGGGAAGAACCTTCTTTCTGATCAACTTGAACATGAACAAATCTCATTAATATTATATACACATCAATTTCTTGACTTTTACTATTCTCGTTTGACGTCTTTCTTTACTATCCCAAAGTAGAACTTAATCCAGACAGACAACTGTTCTTTCGTGTGGAAATTATTATGAAATCGACTGAAATAAATTATGTAACAAATAACTTTTTAATTGCTCTAACAATAAAAAACTTAGAGGCGACATTTAACCGTTGCCAAGTGGAACAATGATTATTTTCGAAAATAAATTCATCAAGGCATGCTGTCTTTTTTGAAAACAAATACTCTCTATAGAGAAGCCAATATTATAAACTATGAACAATAGAAACTTCCGTGTCGAAAGCACAATGAGCTTACATACAGCACCTAGAACATATTGGTGGCAAGCTTAACAATATTACCTTATTTCCTATTTAAGCTCGCCATAAGCGCGTCGTGATCTTGGCTTGAACGAGTCTTATCTTGTGAGCAACCAGTGCTGTATGTATGAATTATAGATTTCATAGATATATGTCACAGAACTTATTATCTGTCATTAATGATAAGGTCCCGACTCTCTATATAACCTGCGATAGACTAAACACACACTATTCGAATTACATAGATTGATGAGGTACCTGGTATTTTACTTTCTCTAAACCCTTCCTATAGTTCGTTATTCTGGTACTGCTATATACAGCATGCCGACACATCTATGTCTGCATTGCAAAATTAGATAAATACTACCGACGGTGCACAAGTATGACACACGGTGGCACACTAAGTATTTTACGTGTCGATCTAGCGTGTCGGAGAAAACACTCTCGAAGGAAATTACTCGTAATAGTATTATAAACATTTGCCAAAAATTTGCGCCTAGATTATGCCTAAGTCATCGTCGCATGCAGGCATCGTGTTCTATTTTTGTTATTAGACCCAGTATTAGCTGCTGCTAACAAAAATACAGTCCAATCGCGGGTGCGGCCACCCATTGACCCTGGTAACTGTCAACCGTGTGTTAAATGCTGCAGCTAGCGGACTTATGTTACCCAAAAAAAAAACAAAAAAAAAACACTGGTGGTGTGTCGTTATTCTTCAATCAAGGCATTTTGTTAGAACGATTAACACCCCCATATTTGTCCCCCACACAATTGTCCGTGAATCAAATATTCTGTATTCAGCTGCCGCACTCCTAGGAGGCTGGAGCTACTTCTTAGTGATTATTTATGTCAAGTGAAAGCGCAGGAGAAACGAGCATTTGTCTTGTGACCTGGTGCCATGCTGTTCTAGACATTCTGGATAATCTCAACTGGCCTAGTGCCATTAATTTCTCTCCTGTGGTCATCACTTCTTAACTTGGTGTGCGGCATCTTTTCATAAGACGCGAGTATTATCTCCGAGTGACCATCTTTGTCGACAATTTATGCATTATGGATTGCTGTTGATGATAAGGACATGAGGCCTCTTAAAACTATGACATTTATACCATTACTATGTACAGGTGCCCAGAACTAATACCAGGAGAAATGCTGAATTCTTCACCTGGGGCGGTATTTAATTGTAATATGAGCCAAATGCTTAGAATCCTAAGCTAGAAAGGTATATGTCTGCATGACTTACAGAAAGGGACTAAATCACATTGAAATATACCATAATATCAGCATAAGAAATAAATTATCACAGACTTTGTTTTCAATATTATTTTGTTGTGTTTACGTGAATTAAATGCCCGGAGCAAGTATTGCGACGTTTATACTTAATACAAGTCTCGAATGGATGTGGTTCAAGATGAGGTATATCTTATCAATTAGTCAATCACAAACATTGTTGTGAGGGGCGGCTACAAGAGGAGGATATGGCCATACCACAATGAGAATCTGACTATTTTGCTCTTATTCGTGTGGACATGAATTACATATCACAACAAATCTATTCTATTGTCTTTATGGTTTTTCTTGCATGGAGTGTGCCAAAAACATATTGTCCAACAGTCTCTAAGATCTATCCAGAATGTAATTTCGAGAGCCGATTTCTTGATCGACTTGCACAGCGCACGGCGCTCCGCGCCCGTTGTTTATTTCGTTTTTCCATAAATTCTTGTTACTGTTCTAAACATGAGCTGGCTTATAATTCTCGTGCCCGCTGAAACCTCGCTCGTATACACCAGACAAGGCTAGTGGAGTTTCGTTGCTGTATGTTCCTACAGCTTCTCTTCCTATACATCGCGGTGCCAATTATTTATGGAGAGAGGACAAAAGATGTTATTGGATGCTCTCTAAAACGCACTCCCTAGGATTAGAAAACCGCTGTGGAAAAATCTCTTATTCGACACGCCAATATCGTTATCACAACCCGAGTGGCAAAAAACTCGCTGGTGTACAATAATCGTGCAGGGAATTATCTCGCCTTAACGCGGCGGCAACTCTAGGGGGCGATAATTTTGAATATGTTGAAGTGAGACAAGTTATTAATTATTACATGCGTAGACATATGTTCATCGAGCAAAATATCTTAGATACATTGAGCTGTTCATTGACAAATAACCGGTGGCCTGCTAGAAAAGAGAGTCTATTACTTAAATAAACGTTAATTTTTCTCTGAGACGTATAGAGCTTACCGTCCTCTTATTCTATATTTTTTCTCTAGTATTTAAGGAGAACACATTATTAAAAAGTGCTGACTCGCGACAACATGAGAGACACATTCATTGCTTATACAACGCAACATATTTAGTTGGAGAGGCTATATCAGTGATTTGTATACGTTCGTTAAATTAAGACTTACTAAAAATAGCTGTTATATGTAACCCCGACTTATAACTACTAAAGACATTTTGTTTTTAAAGTTTACATCTTCCGGGCGAGGATTACAGGAAAAATCTAATCTTGTATATTAAAAGGCCACCTCTGAGCACACTAAAATCTAGGGCGGAAAAATCACAGGTTCTCTTATGATAGAAGATTTAATATTATCCTATATATTGGAATTTATGTTTTGTAGCAATGATACTATTGCTAACATATTTTTGAATTAGAAAGTGTTATGACGCCGCTTTCTTACCTCCATACCCGAATCAGTCTTACTTCGAAGCAACTTTTTTGACAGTGTGCGTCCGCATCTTTAACCGCGCTCAAGTAATAAGATAAAGTGCAACTGGTTACCTCGTGTGCTCTCTCTAACCGTCTTCATACTATTTTTTTTGCAAGGGATCGGCCACGGTACGACCTGTGAACACTCAAAACATCCGTTTAAGTCGGGGTTATGCTAGTCAATATCTTATCATGGAAGCTCTCATAACCTTTAAGCTTTTACACCCACGCACACAGAATGACCAGAGTAGGAGATGTTCCTCGGAAGATCGGAGACAGAGAGCTAAGTCTTTGGATCTTTGTTTCGAAAAGGCGGCTGTGCTATTCCGTATTGTGGGCTTGGGGCTCTTTCTCGAGCGGCAAATTACTGCTTGCTCGGAGATGAAGAGCGTGGTGACCACAAGGGCGCAATTCAGTATATTCTATCCCGGACGCGCCGCAGACAAATTCTATTCCGCGCCTCCCAGATGTCGGACCCTGTATAAATCATGTCATGGCTTTGTTCACTTCGCGTGCGCTCAGAGTATGAGAGAACAAAATTTGAAAGCCGGTGTCGCTGCGTTCTGATATTAATGGCGCACCCTTACACCAAGCAAGCAGACCTAACCGCACATGGTCAACTAGCTAGTGGCCTGTGAAGTAGCCCGATTGCCCTGATTCGGGTGATCGTCTCGGCAAAGCGCAATTACGAGCCAGATTTTCGACAACTGTTTTCGCGTTCCGCGAGGTAATCCTGGGGTGATCTTTTAAATTTTAAATCCAACTACTGCCCCCGTCCTATCATCGTTCACCTTGAAGTAGACTAAAATTTATCAACACCGGATTACTGTAAAAGCGCCTTGTATCATTGAGCCGTTACATTTCAAGACTTCTCGATTATTTAACTCACAAAGCAGCCAAGTTTTTTGCTGTATCTTACCAATCCTTTTGCCTATTCCAGAACACTTATTTGGTTCCATGATGCTCGAAAGGTGAGATCCTATCTCAATAACTTAGTTAAAATCGGTTAAAGCTAGTTGGACCACAGAGGTCATTTCGATTAACTTAACCTATTCCCAACTGATTTTCCTTATGGAATTTTAACGTCTATTCTTTTGAATAAACAATCTTCTCAATCTAACCTTAGCCTGCAGCTTTCTATACGTGGAGTGTGATACAACATAAATATACCATAAATCCGAAACACTCGCTCATGTTGTTACTCTTTTTTTTTTAAACGGAAACCCGAAGCAATAAAATGATGAATAGGTGCTTCAATGCCAGTCTCATGATGTAACACGGTATCGTCAAGCGACTCGATATGACTTGCTGCCCGAGGTTGCATTCGCACCGGGTGAATCTACGTATGAGAACATTTCGTTAGGAGAAAATAACCAAAATCATATTAAAGATTATTCACCGACGTGTAAGATAACATTCAATTAGATTGTTTACTAAGGAATTTCCTAAAACATGAAGA
The DNA here is from genome assembly GCF_002204515.2 of Aedes aegypti. NCBI lineage: Eukaryota > Metazoa > Arthropoda > Insecta > Diptera > Culicidae > Aedes > Aedes aegypti. The sequence goes on along the minus strand of NW_018735633.1, from coordinate 1,272 downwards.
TTGGGCCGATTACAGCAGTATGTCATAACTGGTTCAGACAATAGAGAAATTACTCAATTATTTACAGGAATTCCTCATCAGAATCAATTGTTAAAGTCACGTGAACATCAAGATGCATTTTTTAAAGAAATCATAAACAGTTTATCAGAATTGCCTGCCTGACACATGTATTTAGGATTTTGTTCTGTTTTTTCATTTGTATATTTCATGCCCAGAGAAAAATGCTACACTCTTAGGTAAAATAATAAATTAGATTGTGACTTTCTTGAGAACTATTGGCTCTGGAAACGATTTTTTAAAATGGAATTTTATCCTCTGCGTTCATGACTGCGCACCAATGACAATCTCTCTTGTCGGGGTGAAGTGCACGACAATCCCAATCAAAAGAGCGGTGGCCCTGCGTAAGATGCACTTCATACCAACATTATAAAAATAATCAATAAATATTACTCTTGGAACGTTAATTCTGGTTATGACTGAATGTCACCTCTATGATCGTCCTTAACCAGCTTTCGTCGTCTGCCAGTGATGGAACCGCACAGGCGAATATCACGGACTGTGGCAACACCTTTGAAGATGTATTGAACAAAAAATATGGTGAGAGGTTTTACATGTTAAAGACTATCCGAAAACGATTGAACTGTTGGATCGACATTTCCCGAATCAGACACTAACGTATTTAAAAAATGCGAAACAAATTTACGAGTCATTTCGCCTCGGCTTCTTATTAATGTGCAATCCCAAAAGACGTAAATCCACATTATTTTTTTTTGGTACTGGAATGTATTGAACAATAAAATGTTAATTTTAATGTTAAAGGACACGGAAAAAATCCGGAGTGGAACTGTGATTCGGAACATTTGGCGCAATACAGACACGTAGAGTCCGTATTGTTATGTGAACTCGCACTCGACCACCAGTTAAGTTCTACCGCCATTTCTGCCGCTCGCCCTTCTGTGTACTAGTTATGTGCAATCCCAACAACGACATTAAGATCACATGTTTTGGCTGTAACCTGGTGTATAAGCAGAGTATTAGATCACAGAGCTCGCTCTCTATGTATTTTGTATTTTAATTATTGCTATGGCCGTCAACTTATAACGCATGGGCAATTTGCGTGAGGCAGCAATGTTCTCCCCAGGAAGGGCGGGCAAGGTACCATAAAAGCTGAGCTACAGCTACATATTGATTTAAGTAGACGGTCCTAAGACACCTTACGCAGCCCACTCGCGCGGGCAATGGCACATGTACAACGATTTTATTTCAGAACAA
>NW_018735632.1:0-27195 GCF_002204515.2 Aedes aegypti | reverse complement strand
AATAAAAAGACTCGGAGACCATTTGGGCAGTTATCTTGAAATAAAAGACCACTATGGGCCATTACAAATAAAGACTTGCATTAAAATAGAGACCAAGTATCTGAAAAAAAGCCTACTATCAATCTTGTCTTTAAGATCATTCATGGGATCAACTTTTGTTATCATTCATGTAAAAACAATTTAAACATTCTTTATATTTATATTATTTTGAAATCAATTTTATTAAGCAAATTTGACAAAAATAGACCAAACTCTTTGCCTTAACAACCAGTTTTCATTTCCTCATCTTTTTCTAGATAACAAATGGATAACCAGCAAAAATTCTGTGAACTTGTATGTATTATTTTTGTTTCAGGAGAAACTGAAGATGCCTTAAAGATGTTTCAAAATTCCAACAAATATTTCGCTGGAACTATTTTGCAACAAAACCTTTCAGAAAATTGTGCTCTAAATAATTTCATGAATGATGCCACAAAATATCAGTAGGAATTTGATCGATCCATTTTTCAAAAATTAACTAAGAACTACTTACCGACATTACTAGGATAATTCTGAATCAACCAAGAACTTCTAGACTTCTAGCGAGTGTGTTGTGCAGATCTATAGGAATTGTTCTGAAAATCGTCAAAGGATTCAGCAATGCTTTGATAAATTATATCAAGAGTGATCGCACCTTTAGCAATAACATGATGCAACTTGTATTAGAATTTCTTTCTTCATCCAAATTTTTTTCATTAATCTTCTGATAAATCTCCGTGCATGATCCAGAAATTATTTCCAGGAATGCTCATGGCAATTTGCCGCAGAACATATACAGGGTTTGCCGTAGATTTTCTAGGAAACCATTCGTCGATTTATTCAAAAATATCTTAGAGGGTTGCTTGAACGACTAGACAAGTTTCTTGTATCAATTATAACAGTTAGTATTCCAGGACTTTCACTATAGATATGTCACAAACAATGTCACGCATTACTAGGCATGAGAATACCATGAAACACGTTATCGTGTCTTTCATCCTCTATAGGAATAAGTACGATGTTGATCGAGTTTGTATGTATATGAACAGAAGATAAAACATATTAAGCTTTCTGTAGCGCGTAGTTCATGTCCTACCTACTTTCCGCGCCACTGATTAAATAGTGTTTGATCATGTCACTTGCTTCTGCGGGAGCGAGCGACTAACACTTTGTCGGTGTACAACGCGATTATCTACACAGAAAGAAAAGGGAATGCTAGATTTGCCGTTAATTTACATGATACATCTTATAAATTACATCAGCATCATGTTAATTTATGCGAATTGTCACATGATCGGTTAGAATCCATGATAGATTACACTATGCATGGCGGAAGCTTACATGATTTTATTGTAATTTTACACGATGTGACGTGTTAATTTACGACATATCTGGCATTCCCTTCATGTGCATGATTTCACGCTGAACTTAACATGGATTTTTCTTTCTGTGTAATTCTATCGCGAATCTGGTAAACTGTGAATATATCATGAATCGCATCACCAACCATGGATGTTTACCTTATCCCAATAACCCAATATACTTTCTATGACAACTGTGGAGAAGTAGATGTGTACTAGGTCTCTAGTAACAATAGTTATCTAAGTAACATTCTTTCTCTTCCCAATGACCGTAAGGACGTGCTAATCCCAAGCCCCGTTCATTGAATCTCTGTAAAGTTTCGATTGCTCTTCTCAATCACGGAGTAACAACTTAAAATTGTACGGTCTATGGTCTTATTTATGCTCAAACTCCCCACAGTTAGGCCCTGTCTTTCAGTTCAGTGCTTTTTGTCTCTAATTCTAGTAGGTAGATAAAGAATCAGAAGTCTAATTCACATCCCATATTATAGATCCATCTAATGTTGTATTTATTTTGGTCCATTAACGTTGCACGAATCAGCATATTTAGTTTCGTCGGAAAACCATGTTCAACTATCATGTATCGTTACTCATTTCTGTTTATTGAACCGTACGCCTTTTATAATGTTCAGTAAGTAACCCTATTTTGCATATTGAAGCCTTATCTACCTGATACTGACTGTCATCGGTACGAACAAACGACATCTTGATTAATTTAGCTCTAATGTCACCTTACAAATAGTCTTGGTGTTTTTTAACTGATGGATGACACCTTCACATTTCCACAATGCGGGAGCAATAGTCCTATGTTGCTGCTCTCATTACTATATGTGCCTGGCTCCACTTTGTCATTCATATGTTCGTCGCAGTACCGCTTTTTCCTTTCAATCACCTCACGTCCGTTGGTCAAGATGTTTCCATCCATCCATCATTTCTGTTCGCAACAATTAGCCTGTTCGAACTGCTTTAAGATTTTCGTAAAGCTCTTGTATTCCTTTGAAGAATGTATGGTATGTGTAGGCAATTTTTTTGCCCTGGAATAAGCGGGTTGCTGCTTTTGTTTCGTTTAATATCGCTACCATATCCTTTGCTGCAGAACAGCAGACCGAAATGCGTCTCTCACTTCAAAAATCTCCCAGCATTGATCCAACATTTTTCAAAAGGATTGTAATATCCTAGTCGTTAGTGCAGTTGAATCATCACGAAATTTTATAAATTACGAAATTAAATAAGCTTAGCAAACTGTCCTTGGGAGGTTCTTCAAACGAAATTTCATGAACAATGTATTCAATAGACTTACAAGATTTTACCAAACCGGAACCAATTAGTGTTACGAATCTTATGAATACCACCGTATTTGTACTGCTTGTTCCCATTTCTCAAGAATGACAAATCTCAGCCCCATTCAATGGTCACCAACCGAGAAAAGATGCAAACGAAATGTTCAACCAAAAATTGCTCTTGCTTTCCTTTTCCCCGGAAATCCCAATTTGTAGTATTCCTAATTGCAGCTAGTTAGCAGTTACGAGAGTTGCCAAGCAACGACTTCCTTCCAGTTCCAGTACGGTGTGTGTAATGCAATGTTCCTGGTCCTAAAAGTTGACATCATATCTTGCCCTGCACCCGGTGAATGTTTTCTTTTTCCCAATGAATTCGGTCGCAGAGTCGTCGGAAAACTCAACTGACGGCATTGGTCACAGAGCTCGTTGTCGTTGCAGGCAGATTGGAATATCTTCTGTTGCTGATGCAGCCACTTTAATGGATGATGGGGGGTTGATGGGGATAGCCTCCGGAGCCCGCTTGACTAGGTACCTCTACTGGGCGAGTCATGTTTCATTAAAAATATAAACTTTCTCACCCGAAAACAAATAACAAAGTTTAATTGCATTTCAGCTGCTGCTTCTGGGTGGGTAAAAAGGGAAACTTTTTTTCGGACCGGGAGAGATGTGCGTTGGTGCACACACAGTTCGGAATCATTTCGGGAGAGATGCTTCTCTCGACGTTACATTTCTTGTATGAGTAGGAGCAATGAGAAGAAAGTTATCATGCTTGAAGATGCAATCCAACCTCATTTACGACCGTTATATGTAGGTTCAACGTCTAGATATCGAAATATTGATACAAAAAATCGGAGTCAAGAATGGTTTGAGAACTGTCTAAAATAATCCTGCATTATTCAACATTCTGATTTTCAATGGCAACACTGCTCGATTGTATCAAAAGAGCCAAAATACCATTCAATTTTTATATTACGTTATCGCATGTTCAGTTTACTCAGGAGTTGCAGAAACACCTCTTATGCTATCTGTTGAAACCCTATTAGAGATTGTTGGATATTTTGTGAAGTTCATAACATCATCACATCCCCATTAATTCCCAGGTGGATTAATCATGTTTTTGTATTATTTGCCAAAATCACAGTCCAACAACCAAGTTGTTTGTATATTTTTCCCCTCCTTGCTGTGTTGTGTTCAACAGCTTCGAGAACCGTAACAATGAGACCTCTCAACGTTCTAACTTTTCCTGTAAATAACAATCTCCTTTCGTTTGAGCTTCCCAACACCGCACCGACCAAGGCAAGGGTAAAAAGTGCACTCTGGTTTTTTTGTCACATTGCCTTCCCTCTTCCGGACAAGGCCTGATGCTGAAACCGGCGGTGGGTGACGTCGCAGGGTGGCAACGTAATGCAACGGAAAACAACAAGCCTTTCGGTTCGTCGACAGTTTCCACACCGGGTATAAATAAAATTGTTGACGACATTTAAATGTACAAAATTTTTAAATTGTGTTTAAAACAAGCACTTCGGATTAGTTTGCCGATTTCTCCCCACCCTTAGTGCCGGTAGCCGGCTAGGCGTTGAGCTTCTAATCGGAATGGCGAAAGCCAAAAGCAGATTTGCTGTCATTTTCGGTGAATTTCAATGAGGTGGAAGTAAATTAAATGTGATTTCTCGTATCATTGGGCTGTGGAGCGGTTTGCGCCAAGGAAGGCGGAACCGCTCGAGTGTGGTGTCGGCAAAAGTTTGGTCTTGGCTTAGGATTTTGCGTTCTGCGAGCAGGGTCGACCGAAGTAGGAGCTGTTGAAAGCCTTTACTCGAAGAACTGTTGGTTTTTTGCACCATGCACTGTTTTTTTTGTGAAATTTGTCTAATGTGGATTGTTATGGGCTTCTAGCAATGCAGAATTTACCTAAACATCCCTGTAGGCCCAGTGTTTTTTTTTCTATCTACATGCACAAGACCTTTGACACTAAGATAGGCCATTTCGTGATCAGTGGTTCTACTACTGTTGTGAAGGAAGACGTTGATATAACCTTGAGGTCATATGTGACTATGGGATCGGATGGGATTCGATTTTAGATCCACGGCGTGATAGACATGTCTCCTGTATACTATAGCCCATCCCATCTCCATAGTGTACATGGAAAAATATTAGTGGTTATTTATACTCAACACACTTTCTGTCATTTTTAAATCTATAAGTGGTAAACAGAACGCACAGATCCTTCTGAACCATCTCAAAATATGGGTCAAGTTGTCTTATTTTTCTGCCTGCCAATTCCCCAAACAACCGGAAGTTGCATGAGACAACGTAAAAACTCGTTTACTTGTACAAATAACAGACTTTCATCGTATAAAATGTTTGCAAATATCGCCTCCACTGTTGTACGTATAAAGCCTTTTAACGACATCTTATACGGAAACATTGCACACTCCCGTGCATAAGTTTGGGTTCACCCCCTTAAAAACATTCAAAAGTGTTTTTGTCGATATCTCGTCCAATTGAAACTCTCTTTCGTAAGGCAATGAATTATTCTTACTTTGTACATTTTTTAAATTTTGTATACTTAATTTTTATTTCAACTTGTGACATTTTTTCGAACAACATCGCAAATTTACTTAGCATTGGGTCAACCAAAATTTTAAATCATTGAGTCATTAGAATCGTAGTCTAATATTCTTTGAAAAGCACTCACGGAATTTTGGTGGAAAAATATGAAAACTAATCAAAATCAATGAAACAGTTATTCAAGTCATCGTGCAAAAGTTTGGGCTCACATGAACCGCACGCAAATCAATTTTGTCAGTATCTTTGAAATTTTTCAACCGATTTTGATAGTTCATTGCTTTTTTGAATACAATAATGGCGCGGTTTGAGTTTATTTCTACAGAAATAATGATTGGTTTGAAATTTCACAGAATTTGCTTAGCTTAGCTTAGCTTAGACTGACTACACATATCAATGGTTGCTATTCCGTGATTGACCGAAGTCAGTGAAAATGCACAAAGAATCAACTAGAAGTTTGACTGGGATTGGCCATAATCTTCTTCAGTGTGCATGATTCAGTGCCTCTATTTATACAGGGTCAATAACGGCGCCGGCCACGTCCTTGCAGTCAGGTGGATTGAGGGAAGGAATGTTAGTGTGTAACCTTTGCTATTTGGAGACCGTGTTGCCTCTGCATCTCCAACAAGGTTACTGGGAGGGATGTTTGTTAATAGGGAGGATCGTTGGGTCACGAGGATTCACTTTGATAAGCGATTTAGACCATGATAAATAATTATTTGTGACATATAAACATGATTATGCCGACACTTGGGGTGCCGAACCATTCAAAGTTTGTTGAACAAATACCTAAATGTAACATTCCTAACACTCCTATTCTTATGCCGACACTTAGAGTGACGAACCATCCAGAGTTTGTTGAATAAAGTGAACCTTTCGGAAGTCTACACTTGTGTGTCGAACCATTCAAAGTTTTTTTAATTACAAAAATTTAGGTAAAAAGAAAGGGGTGTTTTGAAAAAAAAGTTAAATATTAATAATTCATGAATCAGAGTTATGTCGACACTCACAGTGACGAACCATTCATAGTTTGTTGAAAAATCATATATACATATAAGGACTTATCGAACGCGGCAATTTTTTCACTTTACTCGTCCGACGCCGCGACATATTTGATCCTGTCCTCATCGCCCCGCCCCCGCAGGAGGAAGCGTCAAGGTCGAATGATCAAACACTACTAACGAACCGATCACTTTTTCACTGCTTCGCTACCGACGCGCGACATATTTGATCCTGTCCTCATCGCCCGCCCCCGCAGGAGCAAGCGTCAAGGTCGAATGATCAAACACTACTAACGAACCGATCACTTTTTCACTGCTTCACTACCGACGCGCGACATGTTTGATCCTGCCCTCATCGCTCGCCCCCGCAGGAGCAAGCGTCAAGGTCGAATGATCAAACACTACTAACGAACCGATCACTTTTTCACTGCTTCGCTACCGACGCGCGACATATTTGATCCTGTCCTCATCGCCCGCCCCCGCAGGAGCAAGCGTCAAGGTCGAATGATCAAACACTACTAACGAACCGATCACTTTTTCAATGCTTCACTACCAACGCGCGACATGTTTGATCCTGCCCTCATCGCTCGCCCCCGCAGGAGCAAGCGTCAAGGTCGAAGGATCAAACACTACTAACGAACCGATCACTTTTTCACTGCTTCACTACCGACGCGCGACATGTTTGATCCTGCCCTCATCGCTCGCCCCCGCAGGAGCAAGCGTCAAGGTCGAAGGATCAAACACTACTAACGAACCGATCACTTTTTCAATGCTTCACTACCAACGCGCGACATGTTTGATCCTGCCCTCATCGCTCGCCCCCGCAGGAGCAAGCGTCAAGGTCGAAGGATCAAACACTACTAACGAACCGATCACTTTTTCACTGCTTCGCTACCGACGCGCGACATATTTGATCCTGTCCTCATCGCCCGCCCCCGCAGGAGCAAGCGTCAAGGTCGAATGATCAAACACTACTAACGAACCGATCACTTTTTCAATGCTTCACTACCAACGCGCGACATGTTTGATCCTGCCCTCATCGCTCGCCCCCGCAGGAGCAAGCGTCAAGGTCGAAGGATCAAACACTACTAACGAACCGATCACTTTTTCACTGCTTCACTACCGACGCGCGACATGTTTGATCCTGCCCTCATCGCTCGCCCCCGCAGGAGCAAGCGTCAAGGTCGAAGGATCAAACACTACTAACGAACCGATCACTTTTTCAATGCTTCACTACCACGCGCGACATGTTTGATCCTGCCCTCATCGCTCGCCCCCGCAGGAGCAAGCGTCAAGGTCGAAGGATCAACACTACTAACGAACCGATCACTTTTCAATGCTTCACTACCACGCGCGACATGTTTGATCCTGCCCTCATCGCTCGCCCCCGCAGGCAGCGTCAGGTCGAAGGATCAAACACTACTAACGAACCGATCACTTTTTCACTGCTTCACTACCGACGCGCGACATGTTTGATCCTGCCCTCATCGCTCGCCCCCGCAGGAGCAAGCGTCAAGGTCGAAGGATCAAACACTAACGAACCGATCACTTTTCACTGCTTCACTACCGACGCGACATGTTGATCCTGCCCTCATCGCTCGCCCCCGCAGGAGCAAGCGTCAAGGTCGAAGGATCAAACACTACTCAGTTTGAAATTTCACAGAATTTGCGTATATTAAGAATGTTCAGGTGAGCCTAAACTTTTGCACGATACACCATTTTGAGGGGTGAACCCAAACTTTTGCACCTTGACTTAAATAACTATTTCATTGATTTTGCATAGTTTTAAAATTTTTCCGCCAAAATTTCATAAGTGCAAAGAATATATGATTACGGTTCTAATGACACATTGGTTTAAAATTTTAGTTCACCCATTGCTGAGGAAATAAGCAATGTTTTAACAGTGTGTTTTTTAGAATGTCACAAGTTTAAGTAAAAATTTAGCAAACAAAATTCAAAAAATGTTTTTGGAAAAATACCTACGAAGTAAGAAAAACTCATTGTATTTAGAATGCGCCATAGAAAGTTTAATTCGACGTGTAATCTCAGAGATATTGACAAACACTTTTGTAAGTGGGGGTAACCCAAAGTTTTGCACGGGAGTATATAAGGCATCTCATAACGGAAAAGATGATGTCACTATATGTTTATTCTGGTTGTCACTGCCACTCATGACTTATCCCTTGTGACAGATGTAGGGATCGTCGAAGTATTATGATGGAATGCTTATGCCATTAGTAAATGGTGTCAAATTTTTGGCTGGGGATCTAGCGCCATCCATACATTTGTTTGCCACTAATCAGAATAACTATAGATTTATATATTTGTTTGAACAACAGTTTCGATCACTTTAGCACAGCCTTCCCAAACGAACAACAAACACGTTGGTTCAGGTGGTTTCGTTATCTCCTTGTACTCTGTTCTTTGGGTTCAAACCTAAACGCTCGAACCTGAATCTATATTCAAACATGTGTAAATTGAACATCGGTTTGAACTCCGGTTCGATCGCCGGTTTATTTGCAATAGGCGGCCTCCAAATTTTTGGTACAAATCTTCGGTTGCATCCGAGGTTCAGATGATGGCACAAAACAAACAAACAGAAAACAGTTGAAATCCACGCTCATCAATTTCTAATTATCGTATCTTGTTATATGATATAATAAATTTCTTTATTTTTTTTTTATAAAGTTACTGCTAAATGTTACCTAATATATTGTTCTTACTTGATCTGTTTGAATTAAACATTAATTCATGGCTCAAGGGTCTTGTGATTTGTATAAATAGGTTCCATATATGATTGAAGAAATTAATACGCGTGGATTTTTTAGGCAGATATTCAAGTTTTTTAAAACTTTTCGCCAATGTTTCTGGTATTTTTTCCGTCTAGTACGAAAAACCACATAACACGTCGGGTAATGATTTATTTTTCTCATACAATTTGTATGAAGTAACTAATACTAACTAAAAAACAGGGCCTGTTCGCATGTTTCAAGAACAACGGACGGCAATGTAGTTTTCTGGCTTACAAGCTGATTGATTCAAACTTGGTAGGCTAGTCATATGGCGCACGTTTGTCTGTGTAAGTAAAGACGAAACGTCAAATGCATGTTTCTTTTTTGTAGGCAAAGTCTTTGTTTCCATATTTTGTTTGCGTCGGAGCGTAACATAAAGTGTTAGTAATTTTGTGAAATACTTTAAGAATCAATTTTATTGTAATTTCAAGTGTTTATCAAGCACAGCATTGGAGAACTGATTTCTGTCTAGCGTCCGAATCCCATATACATTGTGATTAGTTATGGATCTATCTTCCCCCAGGGCACCTAAAACCCACTATAAATTGGTCAGAGCATCTAATGGTTCTGAATACCTTCCCGCAAGCATTATCTTAAAATTTGATGCCCACTTGGATATAGTCACAGAACAGATAGCCATCTTAGAACAAAAAGTAATTTTTCATTTAGAGTACAGGAAAATGTGGAGAAGAGTAGGCGAATAAAACATTCTTTGCCTCACTGGAATTTACAGTGCAGGATATTGACGTTAATTTCGTCTAAAATGATCAGCCTCGCTCGTATAATTTGTTTGACGTTTATGTCAACACCGTTGATTCGCCAGCATAGTAAGCCTTGCAGCCTTGCAGTGCACCTGAACCAAAACATTTGGCAACAAAAGCCTGACACGCTTTAAATTGCAAACATGAACATTTTCCGCTAATTATTGGCTTTTGACGTTACTTTGGCTTTCTTGGAAATGTGTTAGCAAAATGGTTGTGGTAACTGGTAGTATTCTTTATGTGCGACTGTAGTTTTCCGACTTCAAAAAACAATTACTAACCTCCCCCGCCCCTTATTGCACTGTGAATGAAGTTGTTATCAAGTTTATATCGGAAAAAAAATACGAAAATTTCAATCATGTTGCAACTTTTTCGTCCAACGTTTATAAAGCAATAAATAGATGTCAAGTTTTTCTACTGGCGCATTGGTTGTATGACATTTGCCAGAAAACCACTTGCCCAGAAAGTCGTTTGCCAGAATCAATTTGCCAGAATGGATCACTTGCCAGAAAACCATTGCCAGAATGGACCATTCCCCAGAAAGTCATTCCCCAGAAAGACCATTTCCCAGAAAAAAATACTTCATTACTATGCTATGCGTAGCAATACTTAGGCGTGTCAAATCCTTCGAATGATTATGCTTTGAGTGTACGGTATATATGGAAATTGTTGTTATATATTTTGCCTTATATAGAAAATAATTGTGTTCTTAGATGAGTTTTTCGTTTAAAAAACATATTTTTAAACAAATAGTATTATAGACTACGATTTTTTTCGGATTGGAAATTTTTTCTCGATTCCCCTTCGAAGTATCTTCGTACCTGTAATACGATTAGCACATGAAAAAATGGTTAATTGGCAATAAAAGTTCAGTTAATAACTGTGGAAGTGCTCATAGGAACACTTAGCTGAGAAGTAGGCTCTGTCCCAGTTGGGGACGTAACGCCAGATAAGAAGTTTAACTTCCGAAGTGTTCATAGTTTCTAAGAAATAACTATTTTTACAATGTTCTGATGATCATCTTCCAGACTATTTTATTCAAGCTATTATAGGCAACTGTATTTTCAACATTTTCATAATGATTTTCCCTTCTTTAAATGTTAAGCTGTTCTTCAGGGCTAACAAATACAAGGACTTATATGCTTCATATGAGATTTACCCTTCTTTATATCATTGGCTGTTCTTCATAATTGTACTGAAAAGGTGCAGGCAAAACGCATGCAGCTAACAAAAGCAATGGAAGTTAAATTAACAAACACTGTCTCATTTCCATTTTCAATAATAAGAGTATTTAGGAACAAATCTGAAATAGACTGGTAACAATGAAGATGTCTGCGAAGAGAATTTAAGTGAAATGAAAAAAAAATGCAAAAAACGGAAAAAAGAGTCACTGACAATCCTAAAAAAGGAGCTGTATTGAAAGTGAGTCGATCATGGATTGCTAACAATGGCCTTTATCCAATCTGTAATCTTCAATGGCTCAAGTCATTTCTAAAACATCAATCTTCATAACCGACTTGTTTCGTACAGCAAGTGACTGAATATAAAAAGAATCTATGAGTTTTTTCGGTATCCACCGTGATCATGTCCACGTTGCAGTCCTCCAAGGGATTTCTAAATATCTCTGGTACCAGATAGCAGAAACAAAAAATCAGGGTCAATACTGAATATTGAAGAGTTTTTCGGTAGCCTGTCACAAATTGTGTAAAATTATTTTAAACAAAAAAACACGTTTTTTCAAATTCAAGACTTGAATAATGTTTATAAATTTATTATCATTATAGTTATACTGTTAAAATAATTATTCGCGCTAAACTTATCATATTTCAAGCATAATTTTCCCTTCTTTCAATGAAAGATTGTTCTTTTTAAATTTCTACGATAGTTCGCAAAAATACACTATTCAGCAATAAATCCATTCAACTAAACTAATTCGTCCCAACGTCTCAGCTTTTTTTTCCTCAGGTCAGCTATGTAGCAAAAAAAGTTAATATTACGCCAGTTCTGCCACACATCTTTCACGTTGAAAATTGTTGCGAAGGAATGTAACAAAATAGCCTAAATTACACGGATCGATGCAATTGCTTGTTTATATGCTTTTATATAGTGCTAATAGTCCAATTCTCTTGATGAAATAATCTGAAAGTTGGCTTTACAATGTTTTATGATCTAAGTACAAATAATATGAGTAAATTCAAGACACTAACATAGCAAGTATCGGAAAATTGGGTAGCCTTAAATTGTCTATAAGTTTGTCGATCAATAGATATAAAGGTTGAAAATAAATTACAAAAAAATGATTCTGGGGAATGGGTTTTCTGGCAAATGGTCCATTCTGGGGAATGGCTTTCTGGCGAAATGGTACATTCTGGGGAATGGTTTTCTGGCAAAAATCATTCTGGCAAATTGATTCTGGCAAATGGTTTTCTGGCAAATGTCATACAATCGGCGCATTTGCTCAAAAGGACACGCGGGGTGCCCCAGAGGAAACGAACAACCGCGGTTTAGCTCCCTTGTTACTTCATTCTTCTGGGAGATAACATTGGGGTGTTCCATCGAACGCGGTTGTTCCTTTCCTGAACCATTCGCCACGTGGAATTTCGAGCTAATGCGCGTTTCAGGAAACTTTACAACACACGTGGCTATGTATTATATCAAGTTCAATTCCAATGTATTGACTGTGAATTAGATGTGTATGTGTATTAAAACTAAGTTGGAGGTGATGATTTCGCATTTTGAAGAAAACTCCACCTCCAAACATTAGCGATTTTACGATGGGATGTTGACGTTTGATCACGAATCCAGTTTGTTATTACTTTTCACCAAGGACTGCTATGATGTGAGTGAAGCAGAAACCTCCGTCTGATGTGTAAATTTTTAGACGAGTGCAAGGTTGATTAATTTTTCGCGATGTTATGTTGTTTAGTTTCCTTGAATTAAATTATTTCAATTCTACTCTGCTTTGGCACCACAGTTTGGAATGCATACAAAACATTTGTCTCGGAGTCCTCAGACTTAGTGCCCGACATAGCACGTTGTATAACGCATCAGATCCGCTGTCCAGCAAGAATACAATGGCAGACGTTTGAGGAGAAGAAAACCATTACCTAAATCCGGTGTTCAACCAGAGTCGCGTTCTATAAAATCATAAAAATATACAAAGTAAATTTTTAGTTGTTGTCTTTTTGTTAGATGGAATTTACACTAATCTTTGGCCATTTATGTATTCCCACGAATTAATTAAATAGTGCGGATGACGAACGGATCGATTAGGTGTCTTAACTGCACAGGTTGAGCTCCTAAAGTTAATATATTTAAAAAATGCTTGACTTCATAACATTCATTTCCAACAACATTTAATAAGTCACAATATATAATGAGTTAAAAACTTGGGTTGAAAAATATGCTCATGAGTTAAAAAATATTAATGTTTATGACGATGTGTTTTTCTTAAAAAAAATGTTTTGTGGGACACTGAAATTTTTTGGCGTTTATCAGACTTAAAAGTTTCTTCCATTAAGGATTCAAATCCCCAATGACATATTATCCTGGTTATCGGTTATAGTTTGAATCAATCCGGTACGATTGTTTACAGAAACTCTTATGCTATTATGCAGCTTGTGAACAACTTAACATTTGCTCAGTTGGAAATCACCAGCATTTCATAACCAAACTTTTGAGTTATCACAAAACTCAGATTTAGAGAAAAATGACAACATTTTGAATAAGCAACAATTCTTAAATGAACAGACTAAGAGAAATATACCAAATCATAAATGTGGTTAGTAGAATAACATTTTCCAGTAAAACTGCTTGTTATCAAAATATTTTTAAATAGAAAAAAATACGAATTACGATAACTAAAACTATATATGTGTAAAAACTGTGAACTTTTAGCTAAGTAAAATTAAAATTATGTCTGGTTATGTTCAAGGTCATTGGAGCACTAAAAGCCGAGACTTTGACCTCCAAACTTGACTATTCAACAAACATTCATCTCATTCATATTGAAATTCATTTAAATAAACTACTGTATGATCTGACTACTAAAACAAGGAGAAAATGCAAAACCATTTTTCGTTACCCTTAAATTCAATGAAAATATTTCACTCTTTCTGGAGATTACCTTTTTTGCAACAACCTTGGATTAGAAATCTAACAAAAAGATTGGACGAGTTGTCTTGTCTAATTCTGTACATTTCTCGAAAAATTTACAGTGTAAAAAGCTTGCCCGCCGCCACCAGGTGCGCTAGTGTTCGCGTTGATTTTGGCAGCTGTTTTTGTTGTCATCTTTACTATCTGTTCTGTGATATAGTTCCAGTTGAAATATACATGATTGGAAATACAAACGTGACGTGTTTTCCGGAACAAGTTTTACGGAAATAGTAATATCTCGGAAGGTTTCCAACGAATTTTATTGCGTCCACTGCATTCAATCTTCGATTGGATCTAGTTTCTTGGAAAAATGTTAACATCTATAGAACATCACACCGCACAAAATTACATGCAACAGAAAAAAAGTATTTTGAGCATGACCTCAGAAAATCCGGAACATCTCCGGTGTCCGGTGGCAATATGCATGGCCAAGAAAATTCCTGAAACTAGACTAAATTTTCCATCAAATGCTTCCAGATGCATAAAATTTCATCAACTTTTCAAAAATGTTATGAGCATTTAATTTGGGCTAATTTTTGTCTATCTCAATCATTTTGCCTATCCCCTGTATTTGTCAATAAGACAGTTTTTGGCGGTAGAAGAGACTTTAATCAAGCATAATCCGCAATCTGAGGAAGACAAGCGGGCTTTGAACATAATGCATGAAATAACACGAAGTGTCACAGGAAGGTTCGAAACAGGTTTGCTATGGAAATATGATGATCAATGTCTGCCTGACAGTTTCCCTATGGTGGTTCGTCTTATGGAAGTATTAGAGAGAAAATTGGAGAAAGATCCTTATTTTGACGGAAAGGTAAGAGAACAAACAGCGGAGTACGTTGGAAAAGGCTATGCACATCGAATTACTGCAGCGGAAGTAGAGTCCACGAATTCATGATACATATGGTATACACTTCTAAGAGTAGTACGCAACCCACGGAAGCCGGAAACAGTCCGATTAATTTAGGATGCAGCAGCACGAGCTTAAGGTGTGTCGTTCAATGATGGGATGCTGAAGGGACTGGACCTTCTTACAGCACTACCAACCATTGTAACAGGTTGTGGATTGTGGAGCGGAAACAGTGCAAAACCGTGAGTAAATCCACTAAATCATACGTGTTTTTATATCCTCAAGTGTAGAACGGCTAGTCCTCTCAGGGCAGGTAAGGTAAAACTACCAAACTAAAGGGCAAATTCCCAAAACTGAACGAGATTCTAAGCAAGGTTTGATGAGAGCTAAGATTTTCACTGATCAACTCAACGAATGACGAGAAATCGTAAGCGAGATAAAAACTTTTATTCCTTTATGAATGGATCCTACTGCCACAGAACAGATAGTAAAGATGACAACAAAAACAGCTGCCAAAATCAACGCGAACACTAGCGCACCTGGTGGCGGCGGGCAAGCTTTTTACACTGTAAATTTTTCGAGAAATGTACAGAATTAGACAAGACAACTCGTCCAATCTTTTTGTTAGATTTCTAATCCAAGGTTGTTGCAAAAAGGTAATCTCCAGAAAGAGTGAAATATTTTCATTGAATTTAAGGGTAACGAAAAATGGTTTTGCATTTTCTCCTTGTTTTAGTAGTCAGATCATACAGTAGTTTATTTAAATGAATTTCAATATGAATGAGATGAATGTTTGTTGAATAGTCAAGTTTGGAGGTCAAAGTCTCGGCTTTTAGTGCTCCAATGACCTTGAACATAACCAGACATAATTTTAATTTTACTTAGCTAAAAGTTCACAGTTTTTACACATATATTTTTAGTTATCGTAATTCGTATTTTTTTCTATTTAAAAATATTTTGATAACAAGCAGTTTTACTGGAAAATGTTATTCTACTAACCACATTTATGATTTGGTATATTTCTCTTAGTCTGTTCATTTAAGAATTGTTGCTTATTCAAAATGTTGTCATTTTTCTCTAAATCTGAGTTTTGTGATAACTCAAAAGTTTGGTTATGAAATGCTGGTGATTTCCAACTGAGCAAATGTTAAGTTGTTCACAAGCTGCATAATAGCATAAGAGTTTCTGTAAACAATCGTACCGGATTGATTCAAACTATAACCGATAACCAGGATAATATGTCATTGGGGATTTGAATCCTTAATGGAAGAAACTTTTAAGTCTGATAAACGCCAAAAAATTTCAGTGTCCCACAAAACATTTTTTTAAGAAAAACACATCGTCATAAACATTAATATTTTTTAACTCATAAGCATATTTTTCAACCAAGTTTTTAACTCATTATATATTGTGACTTATTAAATGTTGTTGGAAATGAATGTTATGAAGTCAAGCATTTTTTAAATATATTAACTTTAGGAGCTCAACCTGTGCAGTTAAGACACCTAATCGATCCGTTCGTCATCCGCACTATTTAATTAATTCGTGGGAATACATAAATGGCCAAAGATTAGTGTAAATTCCATCTAACAAAAAGACAACAACTAAAAATTTACTTTGTATATTTTTATGATTTTATAGAACGCGACTCTGGTTGAACACCGGATTTAGGTAATGGTTTCTTCTCCTCAAACGTCTGCCATTGTATTCTTGCTGGACAGCGGATCTGATGCGCTATACAACGTGCTATGTCAGGCACTAAGTCTGAGGACTCCGAGACAAATGTTTTGTATGCATTCCAAACTGTGGTGCCAAAGCAGAGTAGAATTGAAATAATTTAATTCAAGGAAACTAAACAACATAACATCGCGAAAAATTAATCAACCTTGCACTCGTCTAAAAATTTACACATCAGACGGAGGTTTCTGCTTCACTCACATCATAGTAGTCCTTTGGTGAAAAGTAATAAACAAAACTGGATTCGTGATCAAACGTCAACATCCCATCGTAAAATCGCTAATGTTTGGAGGTGGAGTTTTCTTCAAAAATGCGAAATCATCACCTCCAACTTAGTTTTAATACACATACACATCTAATTCACAGTCAATACATTGGAATTGAACTTGATATAATACATAGCCACGTGTGTTGTAAAGTTTCCTGAAACGCGCATTAGCTCGAAATTCAACGTGGCGAATGGTTCAGGAAAGGAACAACCGCGTTCGATGGAACACCCCAATGTTATCTCCCAGAAGAATGAAGTAACAAGGGAGCTAAACCGCGGTTGTTCGTTTCCTCTGGGGCACCCCGCGTGTCCTTTTGAGCAAATGCGCCAGTAGAAAAACTTGACATCTATTTATTGCTTTATAAACGTTGGACGAAAAAGTTGCACATGATTGAAATTTTCGTAATTTTTTTCCGATATAAACTTGATAACAACTTCATTCACAGTGCAATAAGGGGCGGGGGAGGTTAGTAATTGTTTTTTGAAGTCGGAAAACTACAGTCGCACATAAAGAATACTACCAGTTACCACACCATTTTGCTAACACATTTCCAAAGAAAGCCAAAGTAACGTCAAAAGCCAATAATTAGCGGAAAATGTTCATGTTTGCAATTTAAAGCGTGTCAGGCTTTTGTTGCCAAATGTTTTGGTTCAGGTGCACTGCAAGGCTGCAAGGCTTACTATGCTGGCGAATCAACGGTGTTGACATAACGTCAAACAAATTATACGAGCGAGGCTGATCATTTTAGACGAAATTAACGTCAATATCCTGCACTGTAAATTCCAGTGAGGCAAAGAATGTTTTATTCGCCTACTCTTCTCCACATTTTCCTGTACTCTAAATGAAAATTACTTTTTGTTCTAAGATGGCTATCTGTTCTGTGCTACTGCTCTAACGTGCACGTTTCATTAACAATGGCCTAATCTTTACGATCTAACCTGCTATATTGATTCCGAAGTATCTAGTCGACTTAGTGTTTCGTTGAATTACGGCGAATAGGTTGCTACAGTGCCAGAGATGCACACGCTACTACCTTGCTACATGAGATCTAAAAAATGTGATTCATCATAGCACGTGCCCAAGCGCGCGATTATTTTTGTGCGCTCATGGCAAGCTGATCTCAAGCTCTTGATATGAAGCACGTATACATGATGTCTGCTCACTGGGCTTAATTGTAGGAGCTGGCCTTACTGGCTTAACACTCGTTGCCGTTTAGTGGGAACCTGATCTTATAATTTTTCGATTATTAATCTTAGAAATGCGAACTGAGCTCAGCACTGTACTCCCTTTTTCCATTAAAGTTTGTAATCACGCGTTTTCCGCACTATCTGTTAATAAAAAGCTTTTAGAACGGCTAGAAGAAATTTTCAGTTAATTTTTGAGGCTAGCACATTTATATCTATCACTCACTTTTCTAATGAATTCTAGATATCAATCCATACACTCTGTATATCGGTTTTCTGTGCCACCTGAGTAAACGATCCGAACACTCGTACAAATCTCACAGTAATGATCTAGCTTTCATCAAATCGTATAGGTGGACCTGTGTTGTCCACTTCGTAAAAAATGATCACGAACTTAAAGTTAAACGTGTCCTGCTGTGATTGGACAGAAAAACATCATACGATGTTGTGCAACAGAGTTTAAAAAAACATACGATTTTGACAAAAACAAGAACCATCAAAAAAGTAGTGACGTCTGAACCCAATCTACGGGAGTTCTCAATATCGGCAGTTTTTTTTACTATTTGATTTCAATACCCGCCGCTGCACTGGTGGTGGCGCTGTGGTTACTTTATGGTTACATCGTTCTGCTGCGCTTCCGTCAGAAACCAATTACCTTCAGTGAAGATATCAGGAGAATATTCCACCAATTCTTTATTCATCAGAGAGACAGTATTTCATATTTCGAGAACGCCTTGGACAAGTGCCGCAAATTGTTGTGAAGTATGACGCTTTCTTCGTCGCTGCATGCTCGCCATGCATCGCACAGTGTCTAAAAAACCGGTATGCGGAGGAGCACGCAGAAAAATTCCCAAACGCATTTGGAACATCATAGAAAGGCAGCAAGCACCAACCAAACTTCAAGTTCTTCGTACAATTATGTCACTGTAGGGAAAACCGGTGCAGGTTGCGTCGATGCCATTTCCGGTGAAATTCTAGATGTTCGAAATTTCTAAGGTGTTTCTTCACGGACACGGGAGCCCATGCAAAAGATGCAGAGATCCACGAGAATGCATATGCTTGCGAAACTCCCTGTGCTCAGAAGCTCAGCAGTGCACATTGATAGCGGCAAACACGAAAGTGGCACCGTTGAAGCCACTCTCAATACCACGGCTAGAATAATAAGCAGCTTGAGTTGGTGACCGTCTTCTGGATAGAATTTGCAAAGCGCTAACAATACCTGTAGTCGCTCGATTGCTTTGGTCAGATTCGACGACCGCACTTGCCTGGCTTATATCCGAAACTTGACGATACCACCAATTTGTCGGCTTTAGAATGCGACAAATATTTTTGAGCTCAACTACTATCAACGAATGGTGCAAAGTTTCTTTTAAGATAAATGTTGCCTGATCACTTGATCGCTTGATTTGGTAGCTTTACCAAATGGAGAGATGGACCCAGTTTTAATCCCGAAGACTGATAGTACGCAGGACCGACGTTTCTAAGGGATCCGGATGACAGTTGGCTGAAGCAAACCAATCATATGTTTGAGACGTCGTTGGATTTGCGTAACATCTTCCTACACATCCATCAGTCTTTACCAGCACCGCTGAATGATCTTAATCACTTCTCCAAATGGTCAAGGCTCAACAGGGCCGCGGGATACGTTGTGCGGGCAGTAAAGCTATTCCTCGGTTGGAAAGCAAAACGTCTATTGACGCATGAAGAATTGCAGAAGGTAGAATTTCTGATCTGGCTTCAAGCGCAGATGCACAGTATCCAGATGATTACGCAACGCTCATCTACGACAGACATGATCCGGATAGAGAACATAAACTTATTGTTAAATCAAGCACTTCATACAAGATGTCAGCGAAACTTAATTAAGAGCAACGATTTCGGATTCCTTGGCTTCGCACAGCAATCTTGAAAATATCCAGGCAGTGTCAAGACTGTCGAATAGAAAAGGCAGCGCCACAGATTTGGTGGTGGTAGATGAGGAAGCGACACGAAATGGTTATTTGCGAGGACGAATAGAGGAACTTGTAGGGTAAGGAC
The DNA here is from genome assembly GCF_002204515.2 of Aedes aegypti. Classification (NCBI taxonomy): domain Eukaryota; kingdom Metazoa; phylum Arthropoda; class Insecta; order Diptera; family Culicidae; genus Aedes; species Aedes aegypti. The sequence goes on along the minus strand of NW_018735632.1, from coordinate 7,185 downwards.
GGTAAAGTCCACAGAGCTGTGGTTAGGGACGTCGAGGGGAATACTCAACAGATTAGTGACCAAGCTGGCAATCCTAGATGTTCGAGGTACTATCGAGGCTCCCGAACATGAATATTCAGCCGTAACTAAACGGGAGGGGAGATGTTCACGATCCGACTGGCAATCCTTCACAGTCTAGGTGAGTTACGGTTTCGCCCTTTGCAATGCACGAAAATCTCCGCGTAAATTGTCAACGAGTGACCAAAAGGTAGAATTGCGAGAATTGTGAAACTCTCCCCCCACAACGAGCTTCTGGAAACCCCTCTTGGAAATCGTTGACAATTTTAAACGAATTTGGGTTAATTCCTGGAAAACTTCTAGCCTTATATTTATTATGCAGCGTATTAGCAGGTAGCTGGTGAGATCTTAGGTTGGTTTCTTACAAGATTTTAGAGGATTTCTGGTGAGATGCTTGACATATCTCTGTTTGAGCTTCTGTCTTGAAACTTGGAGGAAACCTTTACGAATGATTGCAAGATTTTCGTTGGATCTAGAGCTTGATTTTTAAAAGGCTTCGTAGCAGATCTTTGGCAGACGCCCAGGTTTTTCACTGGACTAATGGTTAGTTGCATACGCAGTCAACTCTCTATAACTTCCGTTTCTCAACGATTCATAGGATCATAGTTAAAGTTGGTTGGTTTTGATGGCTATCTTTAAAGTTTCTTGAATTAGAGTTAAACAGCTTTTATGTTTTATAACTCGATATCAACCTAATACGATGGACTTTTCAATATCGCGTTATGGAGAATTGATTATACGTGTTATAATTCCTGAATAGGCCTTTAATGGATTATTTGACCTTTGACAAGCTCCTTGAATGATCTCGAACGAGACTTTGTGCGAATTCCTGAGTAGATTGCTACCACTTGCCATCCAACATCAATAGCTGACTTCTTGTGATATTCTTAGTGATTTCATGGAAACTTCAATGACTTCATTTTTTTGAAATTCTTTAATGATTTCTCCAACAATTACTTAAATGATCCATCCAAAAGTTGTCCAAAAGGTTCCTCTGGTAACTGCTACAAGAGTTACTAAGAAATCTTTCAGGAACTTCTCCTTGAATTACTGCAAGGCCGATTACTGCTACTCTTCCAATATCTACTACTGAAAACTACTTCTAGGATTTCATCCTGTATTGCTCAAGAAATTTCTCACGTTATTTCTTCAAGCGTTTGTTAAAAAAATCCTTCTTGTATTTCTTCAGCTATGCCACCAGTTGTTTTATGATTTTTTCAGCTACTCAACAAATAATATTTTTGGGAAGTTCATCAGGATTTTTTCAGTTTCTTCTTCAGGATTAGTTCAGGTACTTCTTCTAGTATTGTTTAATGGAATCCTGCAACAATTTTTGCAACTTTTGAATTACTCAAGTAGCTTCTCTAGGGAATTTTTAAAGAAGTTTCTCATGAAAATGTTTTAATATATTTCTCCAAGCATTTCTAAAAACATATTTTTTTAATTCTTTTAAACAAAACTCCTGATCTTCTCCTATTTTTTTCTTCATCGATATTTTCAAAAAATCTAGAAAATCCACTGAAGCTTCTCTACATTCGTTGCGCCATGTATTCCTTCAAGAATTCTTAGATATATGCCTCTCACGCCGAGGACCTGTGATCAAACTCCACCCCCCTCCAGATAGTCACTTATAACAAACAAGATAAATTGTAAATAGAAGTAAAGCCGTTGTTCCCGAGATGAACTAGCCTAGGGCTTAAAATCTTGTTAATAAAAATAAAAAAGATGTATGCGTCTAAAAACATTCCCAGGAATTTCTTGCCGGATTTTATTTAGTAGAACCGTGCAGGTACTTTTAGAGATTTTTTTAACAAAAGATTTTTAGAAGATTCCCAACTTACATATCTTATGACAATTATTGTATGACACATACAGATTTTTTTCGAATAGAATTTCTTCAACCGGCTCTGGTCCCAAGATATCGGTTCTCCCTTGGCAGCGCTGGATTTTCCCAAAATCCGAACCACGACGCTACCGAAATGTTGCAAATATTGATGAAGGAATTGCTAATAGAATTAAATGTTTGCACACTTCAGCCGTCTTTCACCGGTCGAGATGTAGAAGCGGAGGCAGGCCCATTTCCATGGATAAACAAATTTGCAGCGCAGATACTTCTTGGAGTCGTCGGCTTTGGAGCTTCCGGTTCGCCAACGGGACGGGAACCCAGTATAAGAAAGATGAAAGCAAAGCTAAATTTATTCATCAACGTGCTCCCGGAATTTCGTTGGCAAATTTGCTTTCCAAGAAACGAGCGGCAGACAAACCGGATATGGATGGGCAAATCAATGTGCTGTAATTGAAATATTAATTATATTTATATGCAAACAGACAGCACAACAGATGCTCCGCTCTCAAAATCAATATCTGCCTGCCGGAAGAGTCGCCATTCTCCATCCGTCTGGATTGTCCGTCCACTTTCAAACGGTGGAGGAAACTCAATTAAGAAATATCAATCCAGGGGTGAGTGGGTTTGAACATTTGTCGAAATAAGCTCAAGCACGTTGCGGACATGCACCGGGGCATTATAATACGGATATTTATTTTCGGGTTCACACTAGTCTCTGTGCTCATTTGCCCTCCCCCCCCAAAGTGCACCCAGACTGTGCTCATCATCCCTGTCAGTTTCCCAAACCCGGACCCGGAGTTAGGAAAATCCTCACTCGTCTAACACTGCAAATATTTGCATAGGAAGAGCACACATTGCATAAATTTTCATTTTGTTGTAATACCAAACATTCAATTTCTATTTTAATATATAAAATTCGTTCCCATCGAGGCTGGCTCGGGGTGTTCGACAGAGAGAGAGAAAGAGAGACGGCATGCGTTGTTGAAGTCTGGGCGATGGAATGTGGAGTAAAGGGAAGAGTGCTGCCCCGCCTGGATGGGAATCCGACATATTTGAACCCTTCGAAGAACTCGAGTCTCGTTTGTATCTATTCCACGTCCGATCGACAGGAGCTGAGCATTTCCCCATTGCATCGAACCAGGTTGGTTCACTGTATAGGAAGTATGGTGTCTCGATATCACTTCGTATGTTCTCTTCGGTGTCGGCGGACGTGGGACGGAAAGTGAACTCCGGAGAGCCGGGTTACATTGTTTGCAGGTACAGCGGTAAGACTTATGAAGGTGGTTTTCAATAAATTTGATTAGATAGTACTAGTTGTTCACAATAGTTGCACAAAAGTTGCATATCAAAGCTAAAACTTAAGGTGAAGATGAATCGAAGTAGTTCAAATTTTCAAGAGCACGGATCTGAAGAACCAAACATCCGTTTAAGCCGAAAACTTAGTCGGTTAATCACTAGCTGGTGGTGACCAATCGATTAGGTTTTCAGCTCAAACAGCTGTTTGGTTCTCTAGATCCGTGCTCTTGAAAATTTGAACTTTGACTTCGATTCATCTTCACCTTAAACTAGTCATACTTGAGTGCAATAGAATAGATGGCAGGCAACTTCAAGTTCCAAACTTTCCTCTGTGTGACCGTAACATATCGGTATGTAAATAACTGTGGATATGGTGCAATTTCCAAACATTATTTATGTGATATGTATTGAATTTTTGTTTAAGCTCAATGACACAAAACTTATTTTTCTGAAGATATCGACATTTTTTTAGAAGATTATGCAAGATTTGCGCCAAAACTATTTATCATCTTTTATTAGATTAGATATGACTCGGAAAAAATGTGACACTTTATTTTAGGTGTAACTTTTTATCGCGTGGGTAAAAATTAATGAAATTATGGGTAACACTAGTTTACAGTGTTATGTTCATGTGTGCAAAATCGAGATCTGTCAAGTAGTTTTCAAGATGCATTCGAAACAAGAAGTGCTACGCCAGCAAATCTTGGGCATGGTGATCGATAATCCTGGTCAGTCGCACAGATGGATCGGCAAAAGGCTTGGAGTCCACCATTCCACATGGTCCCCCATTGTGAAGATGCTCCAGGAGACGAAGACCATCGAGTGGCGCGCTGGAAGCAGCCGAAACCCGAAAACGAAATACGCAGAGAAGGCGCGGAAGATAAGGCAGTACTTTAAGAATAACCCGAACCTTTCCACCCTAGACGTGGCCAAAAAGTCAATTCGTCGAAGTGGTTTGTCCAGCAGACCATGAAGCGAGCTGGACTACGTGTTTTTAAGGTCAGGAAGGCGCCAAACCGGGCTGACAAGCAAAACACAGTGGCCCAATTGCGTGCGCGGAAGATGTTCCATAAATGGCTGGCCAAGCCAGGCTGTTTCGTCATGGACGACGATACATACATCAAGGCGGACACCAAACAAATCCCCGGCCTCGAGTTTTTTGTCGGTACGTCCCGCATGGAGGTTCCGGAAAAGGTCCGGAAGAGAAAGATGGACAAATTCGCGAGGAAGTACCTGTTTTGGCAGGCAATCTGCGAGGGCGGTGTTTACACGATGATACATTACGCCCGGAAAATTCAAAGATATTTTCATCAAGAACAGATTCTGGACTGTCCAGGAATCTAACTCACACGCATGGCTAAGGAAGGCCCGTTTGCTGATTCTTTAGCTGAAATCTAAAAGGCATATTTGTAGAATTTTCTGGAGTAATTAAGGTTTTGATGTTTACATTTACACGAACAACACGCGACAAATGTACAAATTGAAATTCAATCTGAAAATAAAAATCAAGCCGTTCCACGAACAAAGTCGTACTTTGTATTTCAATTGGGCCAAACCTCGAGAACGAGATCGGTGACTTCATCGCATAATTAGTATACATAAAGCATTAAAAAAGGCAGAGAATATAACAAAAATGTCGTTTTTGAAAAACCTGACAAAGAGACGGAATGAACATTTTTTGGAATACAAAGTGGTTAAGTGGTTCAAATTAGAATTACTGTACGCAGACCACAGCGTTGTATGAGGACTAGCAATTAGAAGCTTGGTACGTGGGACTGATAATCTCTCAACTTCATCGGGAGCACACGCATACTCGCCTGGAGGAGATGGAACCGTCGTCAACGCAAAGTAAAAAAAAAACAGAGAGAGAAAGTGGAGAAAGAAAAAGGACGGGACGAAGAAAGCGAAGAAACACCAGCAGCGTGAGTGGTCAATAGGGAATGCCATACTTGTTAAGGCACACGACCAAACAACGTACGCAAATATGCTTCGAAAAGTTAATGACGATCCGAGTCTGAAGGGCCTCGGAGAAAATGTGGTTAGAACGTGGCGCACCCTGAAAGCTGAGATGCTGTTTGAGCTGAAGAGCAACCCAGCGATCATGAGTTCGGCCTATCAAGAGCTAGTCGCGAAATTTCTGGCGAACGAGGCGGACGTAAGAGCACTTACTCAGGAAGCAGTTGTTGAGTGCAGTTATCTGGACGTGATTCGGCTACCGGTTGGCACGGCGAACAAACTGGAGAAAGGGAAGAAGAAAAAAAAAGAGAAATGGCTGGTCGATAGGCTCAGCCCCCTTTCTTAGCCTAAGACTTGTCACACGAGCAGATAGGCCATCGTTGCGATACTTCAAATGCATGGGCTTCGGACACCCAGCAGCTAGCTGTAAAGGTTCAGACAGAATCGAACTGTGCAGGAAATGTTGAAGAAGAGGTCACTTTGGGAAAGGCTGCAAGAATCGACCATTGTGCTTGCTCTGCTCACCGGAAGAAGGAAGCACCCATCCGACGGGCAGCTTCAATTGCCGTGCGTCCAAAAGGCGATCGCAGCCCAACAGTAACGGAGGTAACGCAGAGCAACCTCAATTACTGCGACACCGCACAGCAACTGTTGTGGTAGTGGTCAACAGAACCTAAGTGCGACGTTGCCCGTAAAAGCTTAACCGTTTCGAGTACCACTCAAAACATCTATTGGGCAGCGGTGATACGAGTGAAGGCTAGGGTTTCCTATTCAGGAAGAGGTTGCCAGCTCAAACGCGAGGTTTGTGATCGTCAAAATCAACGAAATCTACTTTTGCAGCTGCTACGCGCCTCCAAGATTTATGCTTGAAGAATTTAGTCTGGTGTTGGAGGAGTTTACCGCTAGTTGGTCGAAAACCAGTGCTGATTGAAAGTGACTTCAAAGCACGGGCCGTGGAGTGAGGTAGCAGGGTAACCGATGTCAGAGGTTACAACCTACGCTCTAGCAAAGCGATTGTGCAACAAAGGCACCTTTAGCACATTTCAGAGAGATGGACGGGAGTTGATCATTGACCTAACATTGTGTAGTCCATCACTGGCGGGCAACATGAACTGGAGGGTAAGCGAAGAGTATATCCATAGCGATCACCAGGCGATACGCTACAGGATTGGCCAGTGGAACACTGCGGCAGTAGAGAGGAACACAATTGGCGACCGTCAGTGATAGACGAAGGCATTTGACAAAGATCTCTTCGTTGAGGCGCTTCGCACCAACGGCGATGCCCTCCAAGAACTTGTATGCGGTAGGGCTGACAACAGCGATGACAAGGGCATGTGATGTATCACTGGTGGAACGAGGCACTCAATGCCCTCCTCGCTGCTTGTCTTAAAGACAGGAGGCGTTATAGACAGCACGGAACGTAGGAATCAAAGAGGAGCAAAAGGTCGTTTTGCAAGCAGCCATACCTGCTTTTAAACGCGGAATAACGCTGAGCAAGTCTGAGTGCTACAAGGAGCAGTGCCGAGCAGCTGTCGCCAACCCCTAGGGGGACGTTTATCGAGTGGCAAAAGTCAAGGTTCCATTAATGACGGTTGAAACGTGTGCTAAAAAGCTGAGGGTTAATGTCGAGGATTTCTTCTCAACGCACGATACGACACTGTGGCCACCCCCACCGTGTATCGAGGAGGAAGAAGCAAACGTCGAAGATCGTCAGGTCTCCAATGACGAGCTTGTAGTAACGGCGAAAGCATTGAATTGTGAAAAAGGCCCCCATACCGGATGGAATACCGAATGTGGCACTTAAAGCGACAATCCTAGCGTACCCGGATATGTTCCGGAAGGTGATGCAGAAATAAGCTGGTGCTGCTACCGAAGCCAGGAAAACCACCCGGTAATCCATAATCATACAGGCCTATATGCTTATAAGATACACTGGGCAAACTCTTGGAACGGTTCATCCTAAACAGGGTAGCCAACTTTACGGAGAGCGTTAACGGACTATCAGAAAGGCAGTTCGGATTCCGAAAGGG
>NW_018735631.1:0-25733 GCF_002204515.2 Aedes aegypti | reverse complement strand
TATGATAATTTTTCATCTTTCACAACTTTAAGAATTGAAATGTTTTTCTGTGTTTAAGTAAATGTATTCTTTGGTACAATTCTCATGATACAGTTAAAAGAATAGTGAATAATTCGTTAACAGCATTTGAGAGCCAATTCAAGTAACGGAAAAAGTTGATATTTAAGGACCTTGTTTTTTTCTACTCATTAATGGCAACATCAACCAAGAACGAAAAAAAACTTTGTTTGGAAAATTATTCATGCATAATTATGAAGTAACGCAAAAATGGCACTCTATATGAACACCGCTAGCGCATGACGGCTCACCATTGTAGCATGTCGAAGAACTTGAAACTATTGAGAACTAGAGCTACAGGTCCAAAGCCCTGATAAAGGTGGATGGATGTGATGGCTATGACCGTGGTCATCATGTAAAAAACAAACGGACAATGCTGTATCGTGTCAGCACCGAGGAGGCAGCCCCTCTAGCACGATGTAGGTAGCGCAACGCTGGCACCAACAAGAAAGGAAAAAGCAGAGCAAACGGAATGATTTTACGGCAACAGTCCCGGCAACGAATAAAGGAGAACGATTGGAAAGTTGGATCTTTGAACGTGAGAACTTTGAATGAACCCGCGAGTGTTGGGCTCCTGGCTCGTGAACTGCGGAATGTCGGCGTGAACGTGGCAGCTATCCAGAAAACACGCTTGGCAAGAACCGAGAAACGCGAATTCCGAGCGGTGGACCCCATCGCCAACTCTTCATTCAAGTGCCACATCTACTACAGCGGTGGCGACAGAGCAGACGTGGAGTTGGCTACATAGTGGTTGGAAGCATATGAAGCGAATTATTCGGTGGAAACCGGTAAGCGACCGAATCTATGTGTTCAGAATGAATGGCAAGTTCTTCAACTACAGCCTGATCAGCATATATGCGCCAACGAATGATTAGCAGATAACATGACGAATGAGTTCTATGAGAGCCTGGATAAGGCCTACGGAGAGTGCCCAAAACAAGATGTCAAGATAGTTATCGGCGACGCAAATGCGCAGATCGGGAAAGAAGATTTCTTCGATCCGTCATTGGAACGGAAAGCCTCCATTCAGTTACCAATAATAATGGCCTGCGGCTAGTAACCTTCGCTGTTGCTAGAGGATGGCAATCAGCAGTACCTACTTCGCACGAAAGAATATCCGCAAACACACCTGGCGACACCCGAGTGGCGATGATGGGTGACATTTCTCAGATGTCATTGGTGTCAGGCCCTTCCTCGTTGTAGCAAAAATTCGGGCGCGGTTATCCTGCGTCACGAGTTCCACAACACACAGAACGCTGCGCTTCAATATACAACGCTTGTCGACTAATGGGGTAGCTGCGCAATACCGTCAGCAACTAGACGAGCAGTTGGGAAAAATCAACGTTGCTGGAGACGTCGACAGCCTGTGGGACCCTATCCACAAAGCTGTGACAACAACGGCGCGGAATGTGATCACCACTGGTCAACGACGAAGACGAAACGACTGTGTTCCGTACGGAACGAGTGTCCCAAATCACATCCGCAGTAGCATGAAAAACAGCGACACACATTCTATCGTCACTGAATCATACGATGAACTCACCCAATTGCAGCACCTGATACGACCCACACTGCCTACGTCACTGAGAGAGAGAGTTCCCACATCGAGTGTGAGTGCCAACAGTGAGTGTCCCACAATCAGCGCCATCGTCATCGTGGCACTCATTGCATGGTTCATCCGGGAGTTCATCGTACAGTGGCTTCGCGACGCTTCCACACGCTTCTAGAAGCTTCCGTGTGTTTCTAGATTGCGTGCGCGGTGATATATATACGCGAGCCGTATGCGTAGCAGACTCAGTTTGTATTTAATCGCCGCGTGATTATGATCGACAGTGAAAAGTGATCCAAATTCTTCATCCGAAATACAGTCCACCCCGACCCGACCGGAGTTGGCCATGGTTAACGCGCCAACAGACTGGTTCGATGAAGAGTGCTAGAGAGTGACAGACATGAAGAATGTCGCCAGAAGCCGTATGCTTGTGGCCGGTACCCGACAGAACAGAGAGCGGTACAGGGCAGCGAGAGCCGAAGAAAAGCGAACCTTAACAGGAAGAAAAAGCAGTACGAAGAAAGTGTGATAACTGAAGCTCAAGAAAGCATGAACGGCGGTGGCTGCCAGGTGGAAGGAGAACTTTCAGCAATTGTTGAACGATGGAGATGGAAATGTAGCGAAGAACAGGATGAACATTGATGATGACAATCAAGCGGTGGACCAACCGACCATAGGAGAGCATAAAAAGGCTATCAGCGAGCTGAAGAACTGTAAGGTTGCTGGGAAGGACGAGACCCGGTCGAGCTTCTAAGCACGAAGTGAGCAGCTTTAGAGTCGCTCCATCGAGTACTTCTGAAGGTATGGGAGGACGAAGAATTGCCCATCGGCTGGTTGGATGGCCTCATACGCCCTATCTACAAGAAAGGGCACAGACTGGAGTGTGCCAATTACAGAGAAATTACCCTGCTGAATCCGGCGTATAATGTTCTGTCGCGCATCTTGTTTAACAGACTAAGATCGCTCGAGGAGTTTTTCGTCGGCGAATACCAAGCTGGTTTTCGTGAGGGCCGTTCAACAAGGGACCTGATGTGTGGCTTGCGACCCAGATTAATTCCGGGAGTATAACTTGCAGACTCACCATCTGTTTATGATTTCAAGGCGGCGTACGACTCAGTGAAAATAAATGTGCTATGGAAGATAATGTCTAAACATGGTTTTCGGCGAAACTAATTAGACTGATACGTGCTACGCTGGATGGTTCGAAATCAAGTGCTCGGATCGCAGACGAGGTGTCAACCTCGTTCGTGACGTTAGACGGATTGAAGCAGGGAGACGCACTTTCGAATTACTGTTCAACATTGCACTCGAGGGTGCTATTAGGAGATCTGGCGTGCAGAGAAATGGCACTATTATCACAAGATCGCGAATGCTCCTTGTCTCTGGCGACGATATAGACCTAATTGGAATTTATCGAAGGTCAGTGGGAGAGGCTTCGTGCCTCTGAAAGGGAAGACAGCGAGGATAGGCCTGACCATTAATTCTACCAAAACGAAGTACATGGTTGCAGGTAGAGATAAAATCAGGCATGGCACCTCGTTGTTTACCTTGGAACACTTGTGACATGTAACAACCACGTTTCCCGCGAAGTTTAAAGACGGGTTGCGCTGCGAATAGGACCTTTTACCGACTACGTAACCAGCTTGGTCCCGCAGCTTGCAAACGGAAACAAAATTCGCCCTGTATAAAATATTGATTCTTCCGGTGGCTCTCTACGGGCACGAAGCGTGGACGTTGAAAGAGGCAGACCAGAAAACTTTCGGTATTTTCGAGCGTAAAGTGCTGCGGATAATACTCGTGGGAAACTACAAAGATGAGAATATTATCAAGCATGTAAAATACGGACGACTTCATTGGGCTGCCCAGACAATCAGAAGTCGCATAACAGTTTACGAACAAAGTCGTTTATTTACACAAATTACATCACACCCGGACAACATAGTGGATGATATCGTTTGATCGATGAGTTTCCTCGCATAAAATGCTATTTTCTGAGTTAATTTGTACATTTCGTTTCGTCCCGTATACTTGTACAAAGTAGGTCGAATCAATCCGTAGCAGTTGTCAAATCAATTTTGTTATGATGAATTAAGTCGCATAAGAGTACAGACTAGTCGCAAGAAAATTTACACACTCGCATTGCATGTTATTTTTCATCGTATAAAATATGCACGTATATCGCCTCCACTTTTGTACGTATAAGGCCTTTTCGCAACATCTTATACGTGAATCTTTGCGCATATAAGCATCGCATAACGCAAAACGTGATTCGTTATACGTACATTCTGGTTGTCTGGGTGGTCACTTAACGCGAAGGTCGGAAGAAGGAATTGCGAAAATAATATTCAGCAGAGAACCAGGTAGAGGTCAGCGGCTTCGGGGAAGACCACGAATTCGTTGGCTGTAGCGTTGGGCAAATTTGACCGGAACATCGATGTTACTGAATCGATTCAAATTTGATATGTTGAATCGATTCACCGATTTAATCGAATCATTTGAATCGATGTTTTTGAATCGGTTCGATTTTTAAGCTCATAGAAAAATGTGCCAAAACAAGCTCTCAAAATAAGATCAAATACAATTTTATATGATTTCCAAATACCTTCAATTGAATGTCGTTTTGAATTTATAATCAAATATTAAGCACTTCAAGGTTAATTCAAAACTAAGTTTTTGGTTCATCAACTCATAGAAAAATTCTAATCAATTTCATTCTTTCAAATCGAAACAAAAAAATCGAATTGCAAAATCAACTCAATCAACTCAAACCGTAAAAAATGATTCAGTCGCAAAACCCGGCCAAAACTCGTGAAACCCGAATATTGTGTTTTACGTTAGAAAGGATTACTATAATTTTACCAGACTACAAGAAATTATTGCCGTGTGTGAGTAGACTGTGGAAATACCAGACAATGAGTCAAAAAGGTGAGCCAACTCATCCGTTATTTTTGACTGCTGAGTTGCGTGATTGACAACTCACGCATGAAAAATTTCAACGTGAGTTGTGAGAAATTGAGTTTTTCACAACACTGGCTAAAACTTAAGGGTGATACGATCAGGAATACAATCACACGCGATTCGCGAATAAAAGAGCGAAAAACCGCTAAAAGTAGTTGTGAATGTAATCATGAATGAACTTCAAACGTATCCATTAATGTTACGTGATAATTAACGTTTTCCTGTCAAATTTATCGCGGATGTAATCGCGAATGTAATGGTTACTGTAATCGAAATCTTATCTTGATTATTTTTGCGAGCTTTATTGCGAATGTAATGGCAAATGATTTTGCGAATGAACTGATTACCACATTCCGCGAATTCAGTTACGAGGGAAATCGTAAAATTAATCGCAAATATTATCGTGAAGTTTATCTCATTTTTTTCTCGATTCATTCGTGACAGATATGCCACATATTTTTGAGAATGTAATCGTGAATGCAATCGGAACAAAAATGTAGTAGAGTTTGTATCACATGTCGGGTAACGACTGTTTTTTTTTTTGTTCTTTATCGCTAACAGTTGACGCTGGTGGCAAAAAGTACAGACAACAACCTTTAGAACATTCAGTTTCTCTCACTTACGTCGAGCGGCGACATTGATGTTTGTTTTCCACTCCCTGATCGCGCTACGCTGGATTCTCAAATTTTCTCAAACTTCAAACACAAGCGCATGGAAGAATAGTAGTAGAGCTGTCAAAACGTATGGAAAGTTATGAAAAACGTAAATTACTTGCATTTAGGAAACTGGTTCAAAAGAGTAGTGATTAGAAATCAAGCGTAATGTGAATACACCGCTCTTTGTGTTAAGTTCATCTTCCCTGGTGCTTTCTTTGCTTTAGGATTTCATTTTTACTACCACTGAAAAGGAGCCATCTTTTGCCTTTTCAGTTTTGAATCCAACTTTTTACGCTAGCATGCCATAATTTTTGAGTCACCCTTCCTGACATTTCTTGCAAACACTATATATTTTTATATCTGAATCAAAGTAAGCTCTGTTTAAAAAAAACAGTTGTGTTGCACTGGAACGCGAAATCATCCTTTTGGCCGGTTTGCTACTGACAAGAAAAGGAATCGCCTATCTTGATGCGTGGAAAATTTCTCCCAAGAAATGGTCAAGAAAATCACTTTTTTCTGATCGCAGTATGCAGTTGAGAAGAAATGTCACTTCAAAGGGGGCTCTCTGTAGGAAATTTTTTGACCCTTTCAGTCAAGGAATTTCTTTTAGTTTTCTTGAGCGAAACAGCATACTTAGCTTTTATTTTAATTACCCGCATAGAAAAATACAGTTTGCCTTGTTTTCCAAACAATAAGAATCTTCTAACCGGTAGGGTTAATGTATCGCAAACAGTTGCTTCTTTGTTAAACAATATCAGTGCTAGAGCATTAAACCATTTCAAATTATTTGTGTAACGAACAACAAACAGTGACAATCTTGGAAAGTGTCCAGAAATTGTAGAACTATACTGCCCATAAACGCATAATTGTCCCATGTACATAGGAAACCCAGCAACCCCGCGAGCTACATCAACGACCAGTAGGCATACTCGTCGTACGAGGAACTCCGTGTGCGATGGGTTCGAAATTGAGCTACTGTTGACCGTGGTAGTTAACCGGTTCACATAGACTCGGACACTCGATTACCTACTACCACTACATCTCGAACGGTCATCGATGGTCATCTGGAGCGGAGAGTAGCAGAGCGAAGTCAGTTAACATCAGTACGTCGTCGCGATCAGTCGCAAGGGGCGAACCCTTGCCCGTTTTAATCTATTGAATGTTTAGTCTTACGTAATAAATTAGTGTTTAGTCAATAAAGTGTGTAGATTATTGTAATAAAGTGTATTTTTGTGAAACCGTGGCGTTATAATCTGCATGCGAGGAAGGAAAGTCCAAGGATGACTAGGATGAGCATAAGGATCGAGGATTAGGAAGGATTCAAGGACATCAGATTGGATATAGGAAAGGAGGTACGTTTCTGGCAAGGTCAAGTGGAGGTCGAATCACTATTTCGGTCGGACGGTTTCCCGACACATGGGACTGACATGCATTTATGGGCAGTATACGGGAATGAAAAATTGTGGGAAACAGTAAAAATATAAAATTACCGTTTGTCGAACGGTTCATGCTTTTACTTGAACAACACACTAATACATATGAGGATTTCACCATATGTTACCTCAACCTAACAGTTCGGCAAACAGTTAAAACATTATATACACTCCTGAAAACTTCTTTCGACAGCTTTGCAAATCTTTGCAGTGATCAGTTTTATTTCTTATTTATTTTTTTCTGGTAACGTAACTTGACATAATAAATAAAATGTTTTTGAACGATTTGTGTGAAAACAGGGATCCAAATTAATTTTTTATTTATGTGGAACCAAAAAAGTAGCTGTATGTTTTTTTAGCGTGTTTGTTTTCGCAATGTCTAAAAAACATAAAAGAAAAAAATCTTTGGTTGTTTTCTTTAGTTTGAATAGAAAATCGTAAAAAATATCTAGTGCTTGTAAGTAAATAATCCAATCTTAGTATTACAAATGGATTTATTTATTTCATTTTCTTAAAAAATATAGGACAAGATGCAGATACAATCGATGTTGGACAGTGAATCCATTTCAACGGTCGTAATTCCGAGTATGGCCAGACGTTTTCTGCTGCGCAACTGATCAAATTCCCCATTATCAGCAATATGACCGGGACTAAGTTGTTTAACAAACCCAGATCAGCCAAACCAGCAGGATTATTACCGGTGGGAAAATTTTCGGGAGCTGATACTTCCGGAAGTTGCCAAACGTTACAACCTGGGAAAACATTTAATCAACGACTGCGGGCGAAAAAAGAAAAGATGTTATATAGTTGATAAGGAAAAGTAGTGAATAATAAAACTGAAAATTGGACCTATTTTGTGGAGAGAAATAATGAGACAAAATATATGCAGTCTTAATTCACTTCAAATACAAGCAATAACGACTTCTGTTTTAAAACAGTACAATTTTTTTTGACTCGGCAAAGTGCTTGTAAATGTATCAATTGAAGTAAATTTTGTACCATTGTGTTACTTGTTTCATTATTCTTATTGAAAGTCTTCATATTTCCCTAGCTTATTCTTTTCCTTACGGTATAAACACAAAATAACAATACAATATAGGGTGAAAATAAATATAAAGCACCATAAACTAACAATAACCCACACATTATTCGGTTTTTCTCAAAGTATGGTTTGAATGTTCTCAACTGGTTTCCCTTATATGGATTTGGCAAAAAAATGGATTAGTAATGCGTCTTTTTGGCAAATTGTCCACGAAAAATTTTGTTCGAGAAAATCTTCATTTTGATATGGTTACATAACTTAACCGCCTATTACCCACATTGTTATTTTTCCATTTACCCGTTCCCAAACTGTCAATATCGTTTGCCGTAAGGTTGTTTATTGTTATTCTGCATATTACGACAATTATTCAGATGTGGGTTGCAAATGGTTGCAGACAACTACGGAAACAGTACTCGTACGGGTTCTAATTTATGCGGGTATTCATTATATGCGGACATAAACGGAATAAAGGATCGACATTGGATACAAAATCATAGCAGAAGGAGATGAACTTACTCCGAGTTAAAGATTTCTGAATACAATTCAAGAATCGGATGTTTGTTAAGGTGCCATTTCATAAGATATTTTCCGCTGGCTCCTACCATATTCCGATTTTAAATGACTTTTTGTTGGAATGAAACATGTGAACCTTCTCCTTTCCCAACGGTTGCGCATTTTATTTGTACTCAACATATGCACAACAAATTTCAGTGCATGCATTTAATGGAAAAGCCCATGCCTGAAAACCCCCTAACTTTGCGTGGTTAAAGAGACGTCATATAAGGATAATCAATATGCGTTGCTACTTATAATATGGATTGAATTAAGATAGAAAAGTTTCAAGCACCTGAATTGTCTATTTACAAATTGCTCTAGAAAATTTTTTTACACTTTCATTAGCTAATATTTTCTGTAATATATTGCAATTTCAGAGATAACTTTCCATTCTGCTGTTGAAACAGAAAGCTAACCGCAGCTGTCACATTACTGGATTTTCACAAAGCATCATCGATCGGCTACTATGGTACCTTGGAAACCATGCTTGATGATTGTTGTTTTCCGGCTGTTTTTCAAAGCTGTGGACTACTAGCATACTTTGATTAGACGATTTCGTTCAATGATACAATGATTCTCAAGTCTGCGGTAGAACTTTGACAGCTGCGGTAGAACTTGGCGGCTACCGCAGAACGGCAAATTTTAAAAAGAAACGCGATATGTGGTTTGTATGCGTTTTTTTTTTTCCAAGGTTCACCAAGTCAGCTGTCAGTGGTAGCAAAAACGTCGAGATGGTTGGCAGATAGCATAACGATGGAGTATACTGTTGTTTCAGTGGAGTTTGCCTTGCGCATATTTACTCTTTCATAAGCTTCGGGATTTTTATGGTGCCTAAAATTTTGCTAATATTAGTAATTTATAAATATATAATGAATATAAAAAAATTAAATTAGTAGAAACTTAGCTGCAAAACAAATGCTGTGGAAACACGAGTGAAAATTTTTGACATTCGAATCAACAATCTCAATTCATAGCCTAACTTTGACCAAACTTTAAATCTAGTAGGTAAGAATGTAAAATCTTATCACCCGCTGTCGTTTTATAGGCTAGCGTAAAAAGCTAGATATCGCCCTATGAGCCTATGTCATGCCATAAAATGTTTGACTTTTACTGAGCGACCTGTTTTCAAATGGCCCGTGAGAGAGAGAGCGAGACAGCACCAACACACGGCACAGCAGTAAAAGTCAAAAGAACAAAAGGATTTTATGGCACGTACAGAGCTCATTGATATTTTAAAATGATCAAATCTTCAATTCTATCCAGCTTTTTAAGTTAGCCTGCCATAATATTTTGAAATCACCCCCCTTATGACATTTCTTGCAATGCACTATGAAATTTTATGGTTGATCAAAGCAAGCTTAATGGTGAAGGGAATAAGTGATGTTTACAACGAAATCTCAAACCTGCATTCTGGTGATTTATAGTATAGATTTATCTACAGCCGTTTTCTATCCTATCTTTTTTTTTCTTTTATGGTTGATAGGTCAGCAGTTAATCAACAGCAAGTTTATAACATTCATTCTAATTGTTCAGAAAAGTTATGTTCGTGGCTTTGTACTGCGCTGCAAACTGTTTGCTACAAGACTTGTCCCATATGAGATCATTTGGTCTGATTTGTACAGAGATTTTGCGGTTATTTCTAATAATTTATTTTATTTTCTTCAGATTTTTATCAGGACTTACTCTATGCAGTCTTGTCCTGGGTTGGATTTCAAGTATTTGTGAAGGTGATATCCGGAAGACGATTCGTGGACAGGTTCTGTCTGTACCTTTATTCCCTCTTCTGTTATCATCCCCATATGTGGGCTGTCTTTCGTCTTGCCACGATAAACTCGAATCAGCATTAGTTTAGAAACACCACATCACATTGGCATCGGTTAGATGAGAAAATCCAATCAGCCAATGCAAAATTTTCTCTATTTTCTTTAAAATCTGTCTTTGGCGTAAATTTTAGCGTCGACTAAGTGAATTCATGCAATAACGTAGCCCCATTTTCAGTGTCCCAGGACCTTTCGCCTCCAAGAATGCTTAAATTTATTCTTGTATATTTGTATAGCTCCGCATATGTTTGTTAGTAATTAAAAATATTGAAAAAAAAGACGCTTTTGGTTCACGACTTTGCCCCACAGTGAAATGAACAATAACTTGTATTGTCACATTGATTTATCTGTAATGTTGAGGTGTGTATGGCGTATTGATTTTTTACAGGCATCAAATTATTTCTTAGTCCTCGGATTCCTAAAAAAAAAACAAATGAAATAATCATTTTGATAAAAAACTTTTTATAAAATAGATTCAAACCAAACCGTAGTGAAAATTTTTGACAACTCAATCAACAACCTTAAATTTCAGCCTACTAAGATCCAGCTATAAAGTCGGAAGGACAGAATTGTCAAAATCGAATCACCCCTCGTTGTATTATAGCTAGCGTAAAAAGCTGGATACATTTGTTATTGTTTTTTCCCGAAACCTTTGTCATTCACAACTGAGCAGGACACCACAAAGGACAGAACTGGCATCAATCGGAAAAGTACCAGCATTTAGCAAGAGAATAAAATTTTAATTTATTTACTCGTTTTAGTGTCGACCTTTTTCATTTGACCCGACCATTCGAACGCGAAGAGAGCATCCGAGGAATACAGATCGTTAACTTATTTATCGAGCCCATTTGTCCCTCTCGCCTTAATTAATTGTAAACTTTTCATTTCACTGAAGGACAACCATTAAGCTGGGACCACTGCGGAAGTGTTGCCATTAATTGCTTTCGTAACAAAATCCATTCATCAGGGGTATCTCCTTTCAAAAGACACACATTAATCTGCCGAGTGGATTCATAATGCTCATCTTCCGATGTCACTTACTGAATTTGTTCGGGCTCCGGCTTTTTTGCTTACGTAGGCAAAAAGGCAGAGAAAAATACTGCAACATTTCAATCGCCCTCGGCCTAAGTGGATGGCAAGCCGATAATGTCCGTCCGGGGTTTATCGCCTTCCGAGTGCCGGTTCGGTGAATGGTTGGGTTTCTGTGTCATCTCTAATTTATGGATAATTTTTCTTCGGCTGGAAATGTTTTTCTCTCTTCTCGGAAGTGTGTCTGTTCACTGCATGTTTTCTCTACACAAGGACACGGCCGACGCTGAGATATGATGGCTTTCAGATAACGGACGACAACCGAAAGAGGATAATGTGGCTCCGTACCGTACCAGGTCATCTTTAATTTACAAGGTGCAGCCTACTGAGAGATTAGTTGAAAGAAGTGCGTGTCTATGATTATGGCTTTGATGCTTAATCGTTGAGAAAGAGTAATGGAGAATGGGAACTCAAGCAACCGGATTTTTCATCGGAATTAAATGAAAAGGGCAAAGACTCATGGCCGATTTAGATTTTGTTCATTTGATAGAAGATAGAAGATAGAAGATAGAAGATAGAAGATAGAAGATAGAAGATAGAAGATAGAAGATAGAAGATAGAAGATAGAAGATAGAAGATAGAAGATAGAAGATAGAAGATAGAAGATAGAAGATAGAAGATAGAAGATAGAAGATAGAAGATAGAAGATAGAAGATAGAAGATAGAAGATAGAAGATAGAAGATAGAAGATAGAAGATAGAAGATAGAAGATAGAAGATAGAAGATAGAAGATAGAAGATAGAAGATAGAAGATAGAAGATAGAAGATAGAAGATAGAAGATAGAAGATAGAAGATAGAAGATAGAAGATAGAAGATAGAAGATAGAAGATAGAAGATAGAAGATAGAAGATAGAAGATAGAAGATAGAAGATAGAAGATAGAAGATAGAAGATAGAAGATAGAAGATAGAAGATAGAAGATAGAAGATAGAAGTTTGAAGATTGAAGATAGAAGATAGAAGATAGAAGATAGAAGATAGAAGATAGAAGATAGAAGTTTGAAGATAGAAGAAAGATGTTATGTTTCTACTGCAGGCTTAAACTAATATAAAAATTAAGTGACCCAAATCACTGAGCTTCATATTTTGCAGAAATATGTTACCATTGCCATCCCTTCCTTCCCAATCCGAAGAACGTGCAAATTCCGGCGTCAACTTAGTTAATGAAATTAGGACCCTGAACAACGAACACGTCGAAACTTGTCGGCCTTGGTGGCAAGTTTCCCGGCATTCATCCCCAATTTGTACCTACTTGAAAGCCATACAGCTAAATTGTTCCCTCCGGTCAACAACTGACAAAAACTTTACCTACTTCAAGCAGACCTTAGCCCTAAAGTCACCGAACGACAACCGTCTCAAGGTGTCGTTCCTAAGTAACAGCTTGTCCCCGTATTGTGGCTTGGCTTGTCCCCCACTCCCCGTCCTAGTCGTCCCAAAACAGGTGTTGAAAGATGCTGCTTCCGAATCCAAAGCAAGACTAACTATTTTACTAAATTAAGTTCGACAAACAATGACTGGGACTCCGTTCTGGGCTACACAATGTAGCAAAAACTATGAACCGACTGAAGATGGCGTGTGGTTACCAGGGAGGAGGGGGTCACATTGTTAGAAACTTTGCCCGCAGGCATGAAGACGAAGGTGCGCGCTAGTACTACTTATCACGGTGCTCCCCAGGCCGTTAGTATCAGAAAAATTAAATTTGTAACGCGTTTCCTCTGTTTGTTGTGTATGGAACGTCACGCATTGAGCACAACGAGAGTGTGGGGTTTCTTAAAAACAAAATCATGCACATAAAGGGAATGCAAGACTTATCGCAAATTTACATGACACATCGTGTAAAATTACGTAAACATCATGTAAATTTATGCGAATTGTCGCGTAATCGGTTAGAGTCCATGCTAGATTACACGATATATAGCGAAAACTTACATGACACTATTGTAATTTTACAGGATGTGACGTGTAAATTTGCAACATATCTGGCATTCCCCTCATGTGCCTGATTTACGCTAAATTTACATAGATTTTTTTCTGTGCACAAAACTCAACTTCTCGGAAGACTCCTTTTTTTGCTTACCATCGCAGGGGATACACTTATTTTAATTTATCCTCTCATGGATCATTTTATCTTATCCTCAAAGGGAACTCTTTTTACTCTAGCCAATACTTCCAGGAGACTCGCACTTTTCAGGGGGTTCACTCTAGGTAACTGTATAATCTATCCTCTCAGGAAATTCGCTCATTTTATTTTCCATTTTAACTTACCCTCTCAAGGGACTTTTTTTACCCTTTGTAGAGACTTTATTCGTTTTACTTACCTTCTCAGGGGACTCACTTAGTTAAGTTTATCTTCAAAAGATCTTTTTTTAATCCTAGTCTCTCAGGAACACTTTTACTTTTTTTTAAACCACATCACAGAAGGCGCGTCAAATCCGTTTGCCAGAAGCGGGTTGGTAAGATCTAGGACAGGACGTGACAGCTCAACTAAGACTACCCCTTTGTTTTTCAGTCGATAACCATGACGATACTAATGCCAGTGTTACCAGTATCCTTTTTGAGCAAAATCTTGCCAACAAATTCAAATACCTAGGCGCATAAATTAATTGTTTCTTGCACGCTTCATTAATAACTGCAATACAGGATACTATATTTTTTAAGACCTCAGGTTGAAATTCAAAACCGGCGATATTTTAGATAAATTTGACGCAATTTCCATTATATTGACCAATAAGAGTGGTCTTTTTTGACAGCAAATTGGTTTCGTTTTTGTACTTTGACCGTCACGTCTTGTCTTAAGGCTGGTTTGCTACTGACAAAAAAAGAATGGCCTATCTCGATACGTGGAAAATTTCTTCCCAGAAATGTTCCAGAAAATCACATTTTTCTGATCGCAGTACGCAGTTGAGAAGGAATGTCATTTCAAATGGGGCTGACTGTAGGAAATTCTTGACCCATTCAGTTCGCATTGGGTTCCGTTCCAATGATAATTCGCATGAGAAAAGTACCCGGTAGGATGCAAGTAGCCTCGGTTAGGCTGCCTGTTGACGCAGCAAACGAGGCCCTCAAAACCGCAAAATCAAAGCAGGCTGGTCGGTTTGTCCGCTTACTGTGTCTGAAAGCTGCCAGCTGCATCGTGTTTTAAAGTGTCTCGGGTTTGGTCATATTGCACGGTTCTGCAATGGCAAGATAAAACTGTGTAGAAGGTGTGGAGAAGAAGGCCATAAGGCGCAAGACTGTCAGAAAACACCAAAGTGTCTGATCTGTGCCAACAATGAGGACAACAAACACGTCACAGGAGGCCCAAGATGGCCGGCAAATAAAATTGAACCATTGTGAGGTTGCTCAGCATTTGCTGTAGCAGTCCATAGCGGAAATGAAGTGTGACCGTAGCTATCATCTCTGAGGCATACCGAATCTCACCTAGTGATAGGAATTGGGTAGCAGATACAAATTAAACAGCGGGTAATTTGAACGATGGGAAGATACCCCTCTCAGGAAGAGGTGGAATGCGTAGCAGTAGGCTTCGTAAACGCCAAAGTAGATGATATGTACATCTGTAGTTGCTACGCTCCTCCGCTATGGCCATTAGAAGAATTCAACCGTATGCTAGACAGATTAACGGAAGAGCCCGGTCAACCAGTCAGCGATTTTCGATAGCGATCGATATAGATTCGTTTTGAACCGTTAGCGATCGCCATTGTTGGTCAAAGATCTATAAAGAATTATGAAGACTAGTTGGTCGGGAGTTTACCGATCGAAGACCATTCGTCATAGCCGGCGACTTCAATGCTTGGGCGATCGAGTGGGGAAGCCGCATCACCAACGCAGAAGGATGCAGCCTTTAGAAGCGTTAGCAAAGTTAGATGTTCATCTAGCCAACGAAGGTACCATCAGCACATATCGTCGGGAAGGCAGAGCGTCCATCATCGACCTCATTTTCTGAAGCCCGGTGCTAGCTAGACACATGAACTGGAGAGTGTGCGAAGAGTATACCGGTAGCGACCATCAGATTATCCGGTGCCGCATGAGCCTATGCATGCTATAAAACGTTTGACTTTACTGTGTGCCCTGTTTTCAAAATGTCCGCGAGAGAGAGCGAGACAGCACCAATACACGGCGCACAGTAAAAGTCATGAGAACAAAAGAATTTATGGCACGTACAGAGGCTCATTGGGGGCAGCTTTCAGCCAGTGTATTGCGAAAGTCAGACAGACGTACGAAGTGGAAAACGGCGGAGACCAAGAAGGATGTAGGGTAACTCGGTGTAATACGCCCCAACGGGGCAATACGCCCCTCTGAATTCTCACGGGAATGAGACTATATTTACACGTAAATATGAATTACATTTCTTAACTTTCGTGAAAAAATGATGTTACCGCATATATGTTCTTTGAGAAGTATAAACAATCAATAGAAATTCTAAAAAATATCGTAATCAGGTTTTTGGCGTAAAATTATACGTGTGACAAGCAAAACCTTGCCCGTAAATTGAACGCCCCTTCCTATTACTATTGTACATTATTACAAAAAACTTTTACTCGGAAGACGAACTGCATAATGGACCCCTTTAAGCTTAGCAAGCTGGATGCGAATTCTCATTGGAAACATTTCTACAACGCTGTGGTCCTTTTTTCAATGGGAGGGGCGCATATTGCCCCGCGTTCGCTTTTGAAATGTAAACCATTGGCACGGTTTACAAAATTTCCATCTTGTACACTTTTTTAAGAAAGCAACTTAGCGAAAGAGAAAGTTGCATGCAGAGCTATCGACCAACCTAAATAAGCAACACATTGACATGAAAAAACTTCAGGAGTGATGCAATTTGGCTGACTGCGAATAGAGCCAGTTTTCCCATTAAGGGCGGGCGGGTATTCATACACCTCTTTTATCTTATTCGTTCGAAGCGCTTAGACTTGA
Source organism: Aedes aegypti (assembly GCF_002204515.2). Taxonomy (NCBI): domain Eukaryota; kingdom Metazoa; phylum Arthropoda; class Insecta; order Diptera; family Culicidae; genus Aedes; species Aedes aegypti. Next base: position 9,658 of record NW_018735631.1, on the reverse strand, counting down.
ACACATCAACTTTGAACTCAGTGCAGACCGACTTAACGTTGCCAGCACTTACTCTTGGGTGCGAATGCAACCATGCCGAGAGGTTGGGAGGCCAGCTACCCATGGTCGCCATTCATACTGCTGGTGGAACTCGAGCATTGCCGATCTTCGTGGAAGCTGCCTCCGAGCCAGAAGGAGGATGCAGCGGGCTTGCAATAACGCTGAAAGAGAGGAACGTTGGCTCGTCCATAGAGTGGCAAGATTGTAACGTTGGGACGTTTTTATCTTTTTAAGCAAAATAATTTTGCTTTGAATTCGTTGATTTTAAGATAATATTTTGAATTTTAGTTTAAATTGAATTAACAGAAAAACGGGTTGACGTTTTTCTCTTTTTAAGTCAAATTATAGTTTGAATTGTTAAAAAACATTTGTAAAATTAAATAACTATTTGTAAATATCGACGAAAAGTATCTTGGATTTAGTTTTGAATGCTCATTTTGACTTTGCCTCATGGGAACTTGCAATAGAAACTGCATGTAATTGGTTTGTGTCTAGGCTAAATGTATGCCATAAAAAGACGTAGTGAGTGCAGTAATGGCTCCTGAATATATGTATCAGTATATTGGCTCAGGTGGCACGTTCCCCTACAATTCGGGAGCTTTGTGCCTCGCCCCTTCATAGCCTTATCATCATTTACGCTGACGAAAGAAGGATGGTGGAAAGGAATTGGGATACCAGGACATGGGTATGCGGAGAAAAGGAAGAAGATTGGGAAAAAATCGAAATAGTACAAGAAAAATGATTAAGTTTACGCCGTCCCCTACCACTAAAACGATGAGAATTCCGTACGTCAAGTTAGGAATTCAATACCTTCCTGATAAACAGATTGAATCTGCAGAAAACCAAAAAAAAAAAAAATATATATATGGCTAGGTAAAAAAATGCGTATTCCATAACACATGTTAGGAGTGCACCGTTTTTTGATTTGCAGATTTATTCTGCGTATGTTCTTGCGAACACTTTCTGAAACCCGTAATTAACGGAATTTGTTGCTTCTTTAGAAGTTCAATAGACTCTCTGCAGAGCCAGTCCTTGACTGTAATAATCTTCCAAAGATTTATCAGATAATTAGGGTTCTGAAAATGGAGACGATGGAGAAACGTCAGAACCAGTTAAATTTTCCTTGTCATTCCAAGGAATATTTAAACAGATTTTATTCTGTTTCAGACAAAATGACTGAATGCAGAACTTGAATTCACTTGCCGCCTTTTCATTTATTCCATCAGTGTTTGCTTGAGCCAGATACAGCTTCTCTCGTTTCTGGAGAGAACCAGATTTTTTCCGTATCTGAGCCCATTAGCCATCAAAGCTGGGAATAAATGAATTAGGTGGCAAGTTGTACAGATAGTCATACAAATTTCTGACCAGATCATTTTTCAATGCTTTGGTGAAGTACCCACTTTCAAGCTTCACTTGAAAACGGAGTGGCTCAAATGGCGTCTTATTCAAAGACAATGGATCAACAGGTGAAGCCTTCGCAGACTTCATCTCTTGACTTTTGTTGCTTCCACTATCCGCGTTTTGGTGCACTATCGGTACCAACAGCAGTATAATCCATGCCAGTGGTGCCTACCTTCTTGTTTTTCAAGTACCAATCTATTGGAAACTGATTTGTTTCCAATACCTGATTTCCTGGTTAGAAGCCATGACCAACAGCGAGTAGTTAAACCTGATTGGATTGCACGAGGTGTGGAACAACGATCCGAACTCTACGGCAGCTGAGTTGAAAAAGAAAGACAATATAGTATTGTACAGAGAAGTACCTCCAAATACCTAAATGTCAGAGAAAGAGAAATATCTCCAGGAATAAAACACCACGATGGTGATCAATACACACAAAATTCTTAAGAATGTTACTTATACATGATGAGACTTTATGTAGATTGTTTCTAACGCACATTTTAAATATGTCTGTTGAAGTTACTGAGAGTGATCACCAGTTTCTTCTCACAAACAAATTTCAACATGTCATAGCATGAGACAAGTTAACCACGACAATCTCAAATCGGTATAACAGTTATGCGTGCCGCTGTAACATGCAATACAAATGAGATGAGTCAATTTGCTAATTAAGTTAAAAAGAGAAAAAATGAATGGCATGCTCCTCTATGAGTACGGTAAATTCACAACATTTGCAAATTAACCTCAATACTTAGAACTGCTTCTCAAGAATTGAGAGCGCAACTATAATGCTTGCTTCACGAGAGAAGCAAACAATTACTTATACATTGCGTACATAGATGAATATGTCAACGGGTAAGCAAATTTATAGTAGAAGAGGAGAGTTCAAGCCAAGCCTCGTATTACTGTTAATTGACTCAATTGAATTTAAAAAGAAATCCTTGATTTGATGGTGCTAGAAATATAGCTTTGTTAAAATGGAACTAAATTGGCATAGTATGTACCATTTCCTCATTAGTCCTATATCAACTCATCACTATTGCTAGATCATCACACATTAAGAACAGGTGTATGCACACCAATGAACAAAAGTGTATGTACACTCGTTCCGACTATCACCAACGCTAAAAAATAAGAGAATTTCACACGATTATTTGCCATCGTCACAAAAATGCTCCTAACACCATGCAATCACATGCCGCCTATATGGTATGCATTCAAACAGCACACGTTATCGTTCTCGTTAGAGATGAAAAACTTTGCTCACTATCTTGCTCACTAAATATATTCTCACACTGGTAGACCCACACAAACAAGAATACTTTATCTGTTGGTAACAAAATGGTACGATGGCCATCAGATCAAGCGAAAATTATTTTCTTTTAAAACAAGCATAATTGCTTTTGTACTAATAACCATGGGTTTCAATTATATGTTCACTCTTTGGCGGTAACACTTAGCGCGCATTTACGCTATTTATCATGTTCGAATAACACTGCACAGCCCGAAAAACAGGCTAAACCTCGTAAGAGGACGTCCACTACCCTTCACTCCTCACACTCGAAAGTCAAATGACAATTTATGTAACTCATTTACACCATCTTGACGAACCTGAAGAAGCGCTAAGATCGCCATCGAAAGAGTCGTTGGCGCGATTTATAGACAAAAAGGGGATTGTTCAATGTAGATTTCTTTAAGCAAAATAGACTTAAGCTCGGTCATTTCGTTCTTAACAAGGCTGGAGTATAGAAGTTATCGCGGTTTTTAAGTTTCGAGTTAGATTTTTCTGTGCCCTTCGTTAACGTACCGAAGGTAGTTTGTGTAAAGAGGTGAATTTTAAGTGAAGTGTTTAAAACAGTTTTTGTGTCTTTTGTGTATTTATAGTAAATTGTACGTGTTTCCAGTCCCTTTGACCGTGGTTCCGCGAATATTCTATTCGTTTATCCGTAAAATCGTGCAAAATAGTAAATTTTAGACTTTTAAATGATTTAAATTTGGATTTTGACTAATTACGCCATTCGCGTTGGACTTTCCAGCGCTTAGGCGCTTTTTGTATTACGGGCTGGTTTGAGAGTTTCGACAAGTGGAGTCAGTTTGGGGTTCAAACGTGGCGTCTCCAGCGCCATCATCGTGAAGCATTCGAGCTCGGGGTCCACTAAGGCCCGCCGTAAAGGTAGCTAAACGGAGGAGGTGAAGTTCGTCAACCCTTCGAACGAAATACTCCGACGGTCGCCAAAAACCGTCGTAAGTTCACCTTACCCTACAACCCCGGTGAACGGAGTCCGAGAGCGCGATCCTCGTTCGTAGCCAATTAACGTACGCCGGATCGGACCAAATCTGAAGGTGACGGGTTCATTTCATCGCGTGCGGTCAGAACCCCCAAGGCAAAGCCGTGCGTCGGTACGTTGGCCTTGACCCTGAAGAGGCGGTCAAACCCCGGGAAGCACGACAATCCGTCGTTGCGGCTCTCGAAGAAGACCAAATCGGAAGCATTCCGTCCAGCCTCCACCTCCTCCGTAACGTTAATTCGGCCATACTCCCCGAGCTCAGACCCTTCGTCGCTGCCGCCATTACAGCAGCGTCAGCGGACAAGCTACGTTCCCGCCATTGCTCCGAGGAGCGAACAAAAGCGACGACCGTCCTTCGCCGGCAACCGCCGGACACGTCTTACGTCATCGAGTCACCGAAAATCCTGCGCAGGTACGTGGAAACCTTTTTCATGGCCATGATAGTTTCCCTTAATACCCGTCAATAAATAGGTCCAACCCGAATGAGTTTCCGTCAATAAAGAGTAGTTGAAGTTTTGAAAGCCGATTGATTTTTCCGTTTTGGGCAATTCGAAGAATTCACCCTCTTACAGACATATAGCTTTTCGTTTTTTGGTAGGTTGGCCTTTCAAACTTCCAAACTCCATTTAAGGTCAGATCGGGTTGAACGAGTTTAAGGTCTTGGGGTAAAACTGTTTGTGGGTCGAAGGTAAACTTTGAGCGTGAAGTTAGGAGGTTCGTCAAGGTGAGAGAGAAGATAGAAAAGCCGTTCACGAGTCCCCTGAGGAAAAAGTCTCAAAGTAGTCGGGCAAAGTTGGAAACGACCGGTGGTCTCTCGGTTTCCGGGAGTGGCGCCTAAGCCACCGAGTTTAAGCAAAACCTCGTGGATTTTGAACGGTTACAAGATTCACACTTGAAAGTTAAATCAGGCGATGCGTACATAGTAGCCATGGCGAAGTCAAAAGGACCAACCATGCCACCGGAAAAGTGCCCGGAGAGAATGAAGGTTATTGCCATTAATTGACATTGACATTAAACATTATTGACGGACTATTCCCGCAGCACGAAGCCATAATCTGGCCGTCCACTCCTTACGGAGTGCTTGATGGAGACTACGATGAATCTCAAATAACAAATGAGGAGTTGATTGGTGTTTGGCGAAAGCCTTGGATACAAAGAAGGCCCCAGGAACAAACGGAATTCCAAATCTGGCTCTGAAAACAGCGATCCTCGAGAACCCCAAGCACCCCGAGAACCAGATTGCATGGACGATGGCAGCTTCCCAGACTCTTGGAAACGACAAAAGTTGGTGCTGCTGCCAAAGCCGGGGAAACCGCTTGGAGAATTTTCATCGTATAGGCCAATATGCTTGTTGGATACGTCCAGCAAACTGCTCGAGAGAGTAATCCTGAACTGCTGAACTGCTCTGCTAGTTATAATAAAGCCAGAGTAACATAAGTTGTCTAATATCGGAGTATTTGGATGATATTTAGTCATTTTTAACAATTGGCAAATCTTTTTTTTTTTTTCGAAGGATGGTAACAATGAGAAATCTTATAAATGGAAAACAAATTGTGAGAGTGGGTGACAAATGATAAAAAATATTTTCGCATATATGGTAAGAACTTGGGGTTTATATCATCTTGCAAATAGCAAATCGTAACATGAACATTTGTATACTACTTAAACTTAATCCCCACATGCTATTTGGTGCTGGTAGATAAAATAAAATTGTTTTGAGATTAAAAAAATATCTCCATTCTCCAAATTCATTAGAGCAACGGAGTCCAGTAGACCTGTTCAGCCGTTTGACATGAACGTAGAAGATAATCTACAAGCAACGGAGTGGTCTAAATGGAAAAAGCAACTTGAATGTTATTTCAATGCCTGTAATGTCACGGATCAGTCGGACAAACTTGCAAAACTACTTTCTATCGGCGGGCCCGACTTGCAGGAGCTGTGTGATAACCTTCCCGATGCTAAACGAGTACCTCTAGTGCTCAGTGATCCTTCGTATTATGATGTGGCTGTCACTTCCCTTGATGCTCATTTGAGCCTAAACGAATGATCACATATGAAAGATATGTGTTTAGGCAAATGTCACAGAAAACATCTGAAACATTGTTGGATTTTGCATTGAGGCTAAGGGTGTAGGCGAAGAGGCGGAAGTTTTCGAAGATATGATCATTGATCATATAACGGAAACAGGTAATTCAGATGTGTTGCGGATGAAGATTTTGAAACTAGATGCTAGATCTCTTAACGAGATTATTGCTCTGGGTACCGCAATCACAGAGCCGAAAGTGAGTTCGATGCAAATGACTAATGAAAGACAAGGCTCTCGAGATGAAGGAATGGTTCAATCGGTGAAACGCCAACATCGTGGTCAAGTTGTGTATCTACCGCGTACTCCGGCTATGAATTGCGGAGTTATCATGTCGTGTTGCGCATGCGGTTGTCCTGGTCCACGGTTGTGGTGGTCAAGGAAGTCTAGTAAGTGGTGCCCATCAAAAAGAGTGAAGTGCAATAAGTGTCAGGCTCCTGATCATTATGCGAAGTGTTGCTTTAAATGTGGCCGCTTCCTAAACTCAGAGACATTGTGAAATAGTAAAAGACCGCTTCAAGATACGACTGAGAGATTAGAGTGGCACAACCGCCCGGTCAAACGTATAAGCAGTGCTGTATACATTCGACACTATTCGCGACATTCGTTTTGCTTCCGCGGTCAGTAGTCAAATGATTTCACTACACTCATCCGCTACCGTCACTTCTCACACACAGGACGAGTTGTGGAATGAACTTTGAGAAACACACAAAAATGTCAATTAAATGTCTTCTGACACGATGACATATGCATAAATCATGAGTTTGGTATAGAATTCAGCCATATCGGATCATAGACAACATGAATAGTTTGATTTTGCTTGTTATGTAAAATGTGACACACCTGCAGTGAAAGCAGCGCCTTTTACGAAAAATAACAGAAACAAACTAAACCGTAACGTTTCCTAGCGAAACTATCGTGGCCAGAGGCATTCAATTGACATTTTTTTCCGACATTCGTTTGATCATTCGTGTTGCGAATATTTAAGGGAAGAGCTGCTGAATATCAGCGAAAAAGTGTCGACTGCCGTGATTGCTCACAACACTGTCCACAGCTGACAACTATTAGTTTTTGGTGTACTATTCAGAAGATTCTATAATTTATATTGTATTTATTTATCTTTTTATATCATATATAACTGGGTTGGGAGGGACCATCAGGGCACCCGAATGAAGCGATTTGGACAGGGAGCTTGGGACTGCCTCCTCCCTGTTGTTAACATTTCGTGGATTGAGGGCGGGCTCTTCGACCCCATCTATTGGGAGTATTCTGTCAATCGAGGGCTTGATTGTAAAATTGTTCGTGAAAACTTTCTTCTGGAAGGAGATTCTTTTCCCCTGCCGCGGGTTTCGTGCAAGTGTTTCTGCTTGCGGGTCCGCACATCCGTTTTTGGCCCTTCATACAGGAGACTGACTGCTCACGAACAACAGCACAATCTTGATCAAATCGCTTTTCAGATTATTCCAGTGTTATAGGCAGATGCCTTGCTACAATAGATGGTAGAACCAAATCATCATCATCATCACTATTCAGAAGATTCTACCCCATTAACCCGGATGCCATTTCCCCGAATGCCATCATCCGCAATTCCATTACCCCGAATGTACAATGACCATGAATTCCATCACCCCGAATCTACAATTATCTTGATATGATGATATTGATGACATTTCCCCATGATATTGGAATTCGGGGGTCGTTCGGGGTTTTGGAATTCGGGGTGATGGCATTCAGGTTAATGGCATTCGTGGTAATGGGGTAGAATCATTCAGAACATTGTGCTATAAAAACATATGAGCTTATGCAAAATCTGTTTATTGTGAACAAATATATCATAAAAGTTTGGTTTATCATTGGCAACATTTTAACATAATGAATGATAATAAAATGCCTTATGAATCTATGTAATTCTCCATTCAATCATCAACTATCAAAACTTATTTTTTGCAATTCCGTTGCAAATCAATCGACTTTTCATTGAGAAGGTGATCAACATAACGGCCTACTTATCCTACCAAAAGAAACAATGCTGAAAAGTGCTACTTTTCAGCACTCTTTTCAGTATTGTTTTCGTCAACCGAATAACCCAGTGTCCCAGTCTCTTCATGTCATGCTTATTCTCGGCGGCGTGTGAGTCGAGACGAGTCGTTCTCGCCTCGGGTGACGTGAGGCGACTAATGGAAATCAAATGGAAACGAGTCGACACCGCACCGACTCGTCTTGCCTTAAATGGCACATAGGATAAGCACAATTGCATCTGATTCTTGAGTTTATTCTACATCTGGCGTGAGGTGAAGATTGTCGGTGTCCTACAGCGAGGTAAACATTCCCGACTCGACTAAACTTTCCATTTGGTTTAAACGGCTAGTCACTTCACTAAAGTCTACATCCGTTGTGCGATCAGGTCCCGACACAGCTTGGCGATTCTGATGTGGGATCGGATCGTCCAGCATTTTCTTAGCTGTTCATTCCTCTAATGGACCTATGCGCGGATTCACTATTTGACGTTTTAGTGGTGCCGTGTTATTTATGTGACCTGGAAACCAGTGAATTCGGCACCGCTCAAACGTCAAATTAGTGAACTCGTGCGTCGGTCCATAGGGAAGATCTGCATGAAACCCATGGGAGCGAGAAAATTTGTGACATTCATGGGTACTACTGTCACAGCCTACGTGATTGAAAAATACTGAATTGAAACTACTCATGGCTGTATGCATATGTGGGTTCTCTTGAAATGTTTGCTTGTGCTTTGAGAGTTCATTCAGTTGAAACGGCATTTTTCGAAATAGCATAAAATGTTGTATGCAACTCGTTGCAAAACTCGATTTTTTCAGCACTCGTTGTATTTATCCAACTTGGCGAGCCTCGTTGGATAAATGTACAACTCGTGCTGAAAAAAATCGTCATTTTGCAACTTGTTGCATAAATAACTAAACTAGTTTCTTTCGTTCAAATTTAAGGTAGTCCTCATGAGAATCTTTCATCGCATTACAGATAGTAAGTGCAACCCAGACAACCAGAATGTACGTAAAATCAAATCACCTTTTGCGTTATGCGATGCTTATATGTGCCAAGCTTCACGTATAAGATGTCGCGAAAAGGCCTTTTACGTACAAAAGTGGAGGCGATATTCGTGCTTATTTTTAATGATGAAACATAACATGCAATGCAAGTGTATAGATTTTCTTGCGAATTAGTATGTACTCTTATGCGAATTAACTTATGATAACAAAATTCATTTGACAGCTGCTACGAATTGATCCGACTTGCTTTGTACAAGTGTACGGGACGAAATGGAATGAACATATGAACTCATAAAATAGCGTTTTATGCGAGGAAACTCATCGATCAAACGATTTTATCCACCATGTAGTGCGGGAGTGATACAGTTTGTACAAATAAGCGACTTTGTTCGTATACTGCTATGCGGCATCTGGTTGTCTGGGAATGCAATATTAGCTTTGTCATGAGATATGTTTTAAATTGAGCAAAAAAAAAGCTGGTTTTGAAGATTTATGAAATGGTGGTTATTCAAACAAACTTTTGCCCCACCGGTGGAGCCACAGTTCGAAACAAGTGATGGGAAAAAGTTTGCTGACTGAAACAGAAAATAACGTTTTTTTATAACAAGCACACTTCATACCATCCTTGAACTGATGTTTGGAAAGAAATACAATCTAAATTTCCATCAAAAAATTATCCAAAATAGGGTTACAGTACTGGCCCAATTTCGTCAGCCCCTTTTTGTGAAGAACTTTTTGTTCTCATGGTTTTATTATCGAAGTTCCTACAAATCATATTCCACTCAGTCAAAGTTGTTATTAATATGCATAACATGGTGAAGGAA
>NW_018735630.1:0-22429 GCF_002204515.2 Aedes aegypti | reverse complement strand
TGTAGACTTGTCAAGGTCCTGCCGAGTGCGTTTCGAAGGAGTTGACACCATAGCCTCACCCCCCCGTGATTCTGGATAGGGCCTCAGGGCGGCTTAAGCCACTTTGTCGGAGTGCTTTTAGCTGCTTCCTTTGGCTCCGAGTGATCTTTTTGGTGCCAGTAGGTTTTTGTTTGTTCGCGTCATCTGTTGGATGTTGATCGGTCTTCCCATCAATAGGACCCGAGGTGACGTTCGATCCTGTGATTGATGGCTGCGATCCTGTCAAGTTTATTGTGACTGTAATTCCATCCTCTTCGTCGTCCATTGGTTCAACCGAAGGATGGAGTCCTGGGTCGTTCGGGAGTGTCAGAGGGAGGTCGGTTTTCATGTTTTCATGCGAACTACTGAGAAGCTCATCTTCGGTCAGTCCAAGCTTACCAAAAGCATTCTCTGTTTCCGTTTCGTCCGACTGGGAGAGGCCTTTTTCGAACTGAGGGAGGCAGTCGACACCTTTTATTTTGGTTTGCTTATTTGCACTCATTTTTGGTCCCACGAGTCGCTGGGGAAAGACGGTCCGCTGCATCATTGCCCCGCCCTAATGCAGTAAGAGCTACATACTGGAGAGTTCGCCCTGGTGCTCTCCAGGCTCCGTTAGCGATTGAGCATATTTTAAACCCCCTCAACCATTCATCCATCAGCACGGGTCGCATCACACCTTGGGATTGGGGTTACCTGATTAGTAGATTTTTACTACAGGATCAGGCAATCCGTAGTGTTATTCTTAGCCAGTTGAGACAACCACTACCGACACTACACGGCTATCTAGGCTGCTTGGAAAAGAAGATAACATTGAATATTAACTTCTATGAACGACCAAGCAGCCAGGTCGCCATACTCAGGTTCCTTTGCTTTTGGGTAGCTTGCCCTACAATGACTGCATCTACGATGACCTGATCTTTGCAGCCTTGCGTGTTTCTGCGACACCCTTTCTGTTCCTCGGTCATCACGTTGTTGGCGTCGCAATGGGCTTGCACCCTCCTCGCTATTACCGACGATAGCACTTTATACAGACTTGAAAGGCACGTTATTGGTCTGTACTTCGCTGGGTCAGCTGTGTGTTGGTCCTTTGGCAGAAGAAATGTGACACCCCTGGTGATGAATTCCGGTAGCTGCGTGGGGTCTCCTAGTACCGTATTGAAGCATTCCGCCATCCGCCCATGGATCGTTGTGAGTTTTTTATACCAAAAATTGTGCACAAAATCAGGTCCTGGTGCAGCCCAATTCCTGGTATACCGGGTAGCTTCACGTATATCCTGAGCGGTTACCACGACCGCGGTCATGTCTCCAATTCCATCGCATTGTCTCTCTTCTTCTGCTAACCACATCCCATCGCCGTTGTGTTCGGTGGGGTTCTCCCATAAATTGGCCCAAAATTGTGTAACGTCGCCAATCTCTGGAAGTCCCTCGCCAAAGTCGACCTTGTCATTTCGGATGCGGTTGTAGAACTCCCTCTCGTTTATGGTTGAACATCCGGTTTTGTTCCTTCCGCTTCGAACATTCTCCATAACGTCGCAATCGTTTTCGCAAGAGCACTCAACCGCTGTACATGGGTGTCGAGGATCTCAGTAATGTCGACTTCTCTGAGATCTCGGAGCTCTGCGGGCCTAACAATTTCAGCAACATGACGAACCAGCCTCGTTGATCGATTCCCCTGCTTGTACTGGTTAATCGACCAACCTTTGATCGCAGTGTTGCGATTCGGCTCTCAAGGCGTCGCATCCATACGGGTTTCTGTGCGTTGGGGCGTGTGCCATCTTCTCCCTTGCGGGCGCGTTCGCAATCCCAACGTCTTACTACAGCTATTGCAGCTGAATACACGATAAACTGCAGATCCTCAAAGGTTCTCCACGGCCTTCCAAGTACTGCTGGGCAAAATATCCCTGATTTAGGATGCTTACTCGCACTCGTCAGCCGGTAGGAATACCGCAGCTTTGGTATCCGGTGCCGGACATGGGGTTCTGTCCCACGGAACTGCGTAACTGCTGTGCCCATATGGAGTGCTAGTTTGCGTTCCTCGTAATTGCTGTCCGGTTGCATATCCCGCTGTCTGGTCCTGGAGGCAGTGGGTGCAGGTGAATTCACGACTCTCACTCGTGATCGGTGCATCCAGCCCAACAAGAGCTCCTTCTCGACGTATCGCTCGATCTTGTCCCCTCCTCTCCTATCTCCCTCTGCACTTCCAGCTTGATGTACTCCACTTCTGCAGCGGTGAGCATATTATGAGACATAATTGCACGCTGCCGTGTGTACAGCTTGTTCAAGTCAAGCTGGCGCGCAAAGCGAGGAAATCGGCTCGTTGAACATCTCCAGCATCCCTGATCTGCCAGACATGTCCGTCTCCATCCTTGTGCAGACATAGTAAGCAGCGAATCACAATACATATTCATCTCCTCGTCCACATGATCCGCTGCGTCGGCCGCCTGCCAACGTGAGTGACTGACGTCTATCAGCCACAGCAACATCGGTAGGGTGCAGCATGGCCTTGGTGATTTCTGCTGCTGCCGTTTCTGTTTCGCGGTTCGCGGTACGGGCTGTGCCCGTTGACTGGAAGGCCGCTCTTGCACATTATCCTCTTCCAGCCGCTGGCCGCTCGCTCTGTCCCCCGTCCCAGGACCAGCTCCAGTAGGGGCTCCCTCCTCGGGCGATTCGCATTCTTCTATTCCTCATTGATCGTGTCTCATTGCTGGGTTTGCTTTCATCCCGGAAGCTACGGGTTTCTGCATTGGCATTTCCTCCAATTACAGTGCTTAATAGCTTTGGTTCAAGCGCCGCTGCTCGCCGAGGGTGGTTTTACATGGACGCCCAGGATATTTTACCTCAAGCTCCCACCTACTCAAGATGGTGGTTTTTCATCGGACGCCCAGGAGTTATGTTGCCTGAGCTCCACCTATTTATTATTATTATTATTATTATTATTATTATTATTATTATTATTATTATTATTATTGTTTTATTATTTATTATTATTATTATTATTATTATTATTTATTATTTATTATTAATTATTATTATTATTATTATTATAGAGTTTTTGGCACTTCTCAGCAAAAAAATGCTGGAAACTTTCACCTACCCCGCGGCAATCTGTATGCCAAAGGGGATTAGGCTCTGTGGATCTCATTGGTCGGTTTTACTTATCCTAATGAGTCTGCTGGATGAGCTCTCAGTTGTGGTGGTTCAGGAACCGTCTAACTATGCTGCAGGTTCCAAGAATCACCCGCTTGTTTTGGATGCTGTGTAGGTCCTTCTTCATTCCAGCTCGTCTAGGGACCCTTAGGAGAGATTTCGGGACAATTCCGGTCGCTGAGAGGACTACCGGAACTATACGGACGTCCTCTAGGTGCCACATCTGCTTCAACTCCTCCGCCAAGTCGTGGTACTTCGCTATCTTGTTAGAGAACGTTGATTGGACATTGTGGTCCAGCGGTACAGCGATGTCGATGAGTGTAACTCATTTCATCCTTTTGTCGTAGACTACAATGTCGGGGCGGTTGGCACGGATTAGAACGTCCGTTATGATCTCGCGATCCCAGTACAGCTTTATGCAACTATTTTCCAGAACCGGGTCAGGCAGGTACTTGTAGTAGGGCACAAATCGATCCACCAAGTTGTGCTTAAGGGCAAGCTGTTGATGCACAATCTTGGCAACTTCGTTGTGACGATCGAGGTAGGCTGATCCAGCTAGTACTGAACAGCCGGCAACGACATGCTCGATAGTCTCCCCTACTGAATTGCACTTCCTACAGCGGTCCTCCACGTCTTCGTGCAATATGTAGTGCCGATAGTTCTTCGTCGCAATTACCCGGTCCTGGATGGCTACCATGAAACCTTCTGTTTCTGAGAAGGTCACCCCGCACCAGCCACGTGTTTGACGCCACCTTATCGATGTGCTCGAGCTCCAGTTGATGGGGGTGCGTTCCATGCAACTCCTTCTGCTTCCACATTGCGATCATCTCATCGACAATTTTGATGTCGCAGTTCAGCTGGTAATCCTCCTGCGCCAGATGCAGGGCGCTGAAGCCGTGGTCAGCTTCGCATACAGTGCGGTAAATTTCGTGGCGGTTCTGGCTTCTACGAAATATGCCCGCAGCTGCTGGATCTGGGAGACACATAGTGCCTGGATATCGGTGACGCCTCTTCCTCCTGCTGCACGTGGCAGGGTGACTCTCTCAATGGACGATTTTGGGTGGCGTATTCGGTGCTTGGTGAACGCCACTCGTACTGCTCGTTCTATCGCCTCCAAGTCAGTCTTGGTCCACTTTACCACCCCGAAACTATACGTCAACAGGGGCACAGCAAACGTGTTGATCGCCTTCACCTTGTTGCCGGCAGACAGAAAGCTCTTCAGAATACAGTTGACACGTGATAAAAACTTTTCCTGCAGCTCCTTCTTGATCATCGTGTGGCGAATACCTCTAAGTTGCAGGAATCCAAGGTATTTATACGTTTCGCCTTCAACCATATTCCGAATCTCCTCCTGCTCGTTGACGCGGAAACAGCTGGCATCCATAACTTGACCCCGACGTAGATGAATTGACCTGCATTTGTCAATACCAAACTCCATCCGGATGTCGTTACTGAATGTCGTAACTAGCTGCAACAGCTGATGCAGCCTCTGCACTGATTCCGCAAATAGCTTCAGGTCGTCCATATAGAAGGTGTGGGTAACTCTTGTGCTCCTTTCCCCACTTTTCAGTTGGTAGCCATAGTTGCATTGGTTGAGTGCTTTGCTGAGGGGGTTCATGGCCAGGCAAAACCACAGCGGACTAAAGGTATCGCCTTGAAAAATCCCCCTCCTGATGCTGAGAGTCCTGGACCGTAACACAGCTGTACCGTCGGTAATGTGTAGGGATGTGCTCCACATCCCCATCGCGTGTTGCATCAGCCTGATGACGTTCCTGTCTACCTTATACAACTGCAGTACCTTGAGAAGGTACGAGTGCGGTACTGAGTCGTATGCCTTTTTGTAGTCGATGTACGCCATACTCAGGTTCCTTTGCTTTTGGGTAGCTTGCCCTACAATGACTGCATCTACGATGACCTGATCTTTGCAGCCTTGCGTGTTTCTGCGACACCCTTTCTGTTCCTCGGTCATCACGTTGTTGGCGTCGCAATGGGCTTGCACCCTCCTCGCTATTACCGACGATAGCACTTTATACAGACTTGAAAGGCACGTTATTGGTCTGTACTTCGCTGGGTCAGCTGTGTGTTGGTCCTTTGGCAGAAGAAATGTGACACCCCTGGTGATGAATTCCGGTAGCTGCGTGGGGTCTCCTAGTACCGTATTGAAGCATTCCGCCATCCGCCCATGGATCGTTGTGAGTTTTTTATACCAAAAATTGTGCACAAAATCAGGTCCTGGTGCAGCCCAATTCCTGGTATACCGGGTAGCTTCACGTATATCCTGAGCGGTTACCACGACCGCGGTCATGTCTCCAATTCCATCACATTGTCTCTCTTCTTCTGCTAACCACATCCCATCGCCGTTGTGTTCGGTGGGGTTCTCCCATAAATTGGCCCAAAATTGTGTAACGTCGCCAATCTCTGGAAGTCCCTCGCCAAAGTCGACCTTGTCATTTCGGATGCGGTTGTAGAACTCCCTCTCGTTTATGTTGAACATCCGGTTTTGTTCCTTCCGCTTCGAACATTCTCCATAACGTCGCAATCGTTTCGCAAGAGCACACAACCGCTGTACATGGGTGTCGAGGATCTCAGTAATGTCGATTTCTCTGAGATCTCGGAGCTCTGCGGGCCTAACAATTTCAGCAACATGACGAACCAGCCTCGTTGATCGATTCCCCTGCTTGTACTGTGTTAATCGACCAACCTTTGATCGCAGTGTTGCGATTCGGCTCTCAAGGCGTCGCATCCATACGGGTTTCTGTGCGTTGGGGCGTGTGCCATCTTCTCCTTGCGGGCGCGTTCGCAATCCCAACGTCTTAACTACAGCTATTGCAGCTGAATACACGATAAACTGCAGATCCTCAAGGTTCTCCACGGCTTCCAAGTACTGTGGCAAAATATCCTGATTTAGGATGCTTACTGCACTCGTCAGCCGGTAGGAATACCGCAGCTTTGGTATCCGGTGCCGGGACATGGGGTCTGTCCCACGGAACTGCGTAACTGCTGTGCCCATATGGAGTGCTAGTTCGTCTCGTAATTGCTGTCGTTGCATATCCGCTGTCGGTCCTGGAGCAGTGGGTGCAGGTGAATCACGACTCTCACTCGTGATCGGTGCATCCAGCCCAACAGAGCTCCTTCTCGACGTATCGCTCGATCTTGTCCCCTCCTCTCCTATCTCCCTCTGCACTTCCAGCTTGATGTACTCCACTTCTGCAGCGGTGAGCATATTATGAGACATAATTGCACGCTGCCGTGTGTACAGCTTGTTCAAGTCAAGCTGGCGCGCAAAGCGAGGAAATCGCTCGTTGAACATCTCCAGCATCCCTGATCTGCCAGACATGTCCGTCTCCATCCTTGTGCAGACATAGTAGCAGCGAATCACATACATATTCATCTCCCTCGTCCACATGATCCGCTGCCGTCGGCCGCCTGCCAACGTGAGTGACTGACGTCTATCAGCCACAGCAACATCGGTAGGTGCAGCATGGCCTTGGTGATTTCTGCTGCTGCCGTTTCTGTTTCGCGTTCGCGGTACGGGCTGTGCCCGTTGACTGGAAGGCCGCTCTTGCACATTATCCTCTTCCAGCCGCTGGCCGCTCGCTCTGTCCCCCGTCCCAGGACCAGCTCCAGTAGGGGCTCCCTCCTCGGGCGATCGCATTCTTCTATTCCTCATTGATCGTGTCTCCATTGTTGGGTTTGCTTTCATTCCCGGAAGCTACGGGTTCTGCATTGGCATTTCCTCCAATTACAGTGCTTAATAGCTTGGTTCAAGCGCCGCTGCTCGCCGTTATTATTATTATTATTATTATTATTATTATTATTATTATTATTATTATTATTATTGTTATTATTATTATTATTATTATTATTATTATTATTATTATTATTATTATTATTATTATTATTATTATTATTATTATTATTATTATTATTATTATTATTATTATTATTATTATTATTATTATTATTATTATTATTATTATTATTATTATTATTATTATTATTATTATTATTATTATTATTATTATTATTATTATTATTATTATTATTATTATTATTATTATTATTATTATTATTATTATTATTATTATTTTATTATTATTATTATTATTATTATTATTATTATTATTATTATTATTATTATTATTATTATTATTATTATTATTATTATTATTATTATTATTATTATTATATTATTATTATTATTATTATTTATTATTATTTATTATTATTATTATTTATTCATTATTATTATTATTATTATTATTATTATTATTATTATTATTATTATTATTATTATTAATTATTATTATTATTATTATTATTATTATTATTATTATTATATTTATTATTATTATTATTATTATTATATATTATTATTATTATTTATTATTATTATTATTATTATTATTATTTTATTTTTATTTTTATTATAATTATTATAAATTATTTAGAATTAAGTTTATTTAAAGACTTGGCCGACGCCTATTATTTACTTGATAAAAAAAAACGAAACACGCATTGCGGATGGTAAGCATGCATTCACTCTCAAAAGTATGTTCTTTTGGTTCAATTTCGATTGTTTTGGTCAAGAAAGAAGTTGGCCACTAACGAATTGTAGTCATCATTATGCTCAATGAGCTCATGCATTCTATTGATATGGGTATTCTAGAATGGATATACCAGAGTTCTTTGCAATTTCTCAACGTTTAGGCTGTTTTTCAATCACGCCAATCTGTCATGAAACGGCCTACTTTACTGCACTGAATTATGCAGTATGGTGAATTACGCAACTGAAAACATTACTGTAATGATTTATTGCGCAACACTTTCTCATTACGCAACTATTTTTAATTATTACTCAAGATTTTTTTCAGAAATTGTAACATAAAGGTGAATGCATTCCGACATGATTTCTGATTCCCTCAAGTGGTCTTCCGCGAAATTGCAAGCCTCGTTGGATAAATGTACGATTCGTGTTGTAAAAATAATCATTCTGCAACTTGTTGTGTAAACTACTATTTAAGTTTTGTTGCTCATGAATTGGCCTATTATTCAGATGCGTTCAATGTTAGTACAAAATTAACCTTTAAATCGGCCCGAGACGACAGTTTTGTAGTCGTACTGCTAGTACTTACACTCCCGTGCAAAAGTTTGGGTTAACCCCCTCAAAAACATACAAAAGTGTTCAGTCCACATCTCTGTGATTACGCGTTCAATTGAAACACTCTTAGCCGCATTCGAAAGGCAAAGAGTTAGTCTTATTTCGAATGTATTTATCCAAAAACTTTTTTTGAATTTTGTGTACTAAATTTTTACTTAAATAGGTGACATTTTTCAAAAAACACTTTGAAAAAACATAGATAATTTCTTCAGCATTGAATCGACCAAAATTTTAAAACAAGGTGTTATTAGAATCGTAATCTTATATTTTTGAAAGAGTACTCATGAAATTTTAGCGAAAAAATCTGAAAACTATTCAAAATCAATGAAACAGTCATTCAAGTCATCGTGCAAAAGTTTAGGTTCACCTCTCAGTATGATGCAAATCGTGCAAAATTTGCTGAACCCAAACTTTTGCACGATACTGAGGGGTGAACCCAAACTGCACGATGACTTGATTGACTGTTTCATTGGTTTTAAATAGTTTTCAGATTTTTCCGCAAAAATTTTGTGAGTACTCTTTAAAGAATATATGATTACGATTCTAATTCTAAATTTAAAACCTTGTTTTAAAACTTTGGTCGATCCAATGCTGAAGAAATTAACTATGTTTATTCAGAGTGTTTTTAGAAAAATGTCACAACTTTAAGTAAAAAATTAGTATACAAAATTTAAAAAATGTTCTTGGAAAAATACATACGAAGTAATACTAACTCTTTGCCTTTCGAACGCGGCTAAGAGAGTTTCAATTCGACGCATAATTACAGAGATATGGACTGAACACTTTTGTATGTTTTAGAGGGGGTGAACCCAAACTTAAGCACAGGAGTGTATTCAGCTAGCACTATACTTAGGTTTTATTGATGGATTCCAATATAAAAACCAGGAAATGAAAACGGAGACAATTTCGAATATCCTTCATCATCATCTGTTTATCAAATCGGAAACTTTTCAATTGCCACGCTGCAGCGTTTTCTTTTTAAGCTTTGTTGAGTTTTGTACAACACATGTGAAATAGCTATACATAATGTTCACAGTACTAGTGGAATGACTTACAGCGGATAAACGCATAACATCCGGAAAGATAAATAACTCAATTCGGCATTAACACAATTTCAATTCGAAGTAAAGTTAACGGTTAACAGCGATTGCAAAACAAAACTGCATTTTCAACATCTGAGTTCAAGTTGAATCCATATCTCAAATCATCAAGAACACAAATCTATTAAACCAGAAATCAGTTCATGCTGAAAAATTGATTGATTGGCTATTCGCTAGCGATCAAGATTTTAATTGAAATTTCGAGGCGTGACTTAAATCAAAGGCAATTTTCAACTTAATCCTAAGAAATTCTCAACACCTCTTGAAATATTTGAGTACTTGATGAAATATTCAGCATTTTACTGTTCTATCTACATTTTGGATACTTCGTAACATATATTTGCGTGACATAACTATATGCATCAAAATCGTAGATGGTAGATTTTTATGCAACGTTACATATTTCATATGCCTTCTAAATATGCATGTAACCCAAGATGTAATGTCTGTTTCCACATGATTCATCCAACGACGACCTGTTTGAATAAGCTCATATTCAAATTACTTTCGCTCTCAAGGCTGTATTGGTCGATTCTAAGAAATCACTTCCTTTGGGTGACAGTGTCCCACCACCTTAAAGTCTCAAACTGCTTCTAACGCGTCCCTCTCAAATCAGAATATCATTTTCACAAAATCAACTGTGCTACACACACACACGCTTCGTTTACAACATCACAAATAGATATCTCATTCAAGCCTCCCGGGGGCGTCAGTCTATCGATTCGAATGGCAATATTCTAAAATATACATAAAAATAGCGATTTTCCTAAAACTATCTACGCTCTTCATTTACCCGAAAGAAGGAGCTCTGGCAACATTTCCGATACAATCATCGGGCAGGAATTTTTGGCAAAGTTCGAATTTTCACTGAAACCGGGCAATGCATTCACCCGCACGAATTGCAACAAATTGTCTCGTCTCGCAAGAACTCGAAATCTATAACGGAACTCTATACGTAGAACTCAAAGCACGTTTACATATTATCACGAACACGTTGCATCCGATCCGCGGGTTCTATTTTCGGAACCTCCCAATGTTGCGAAGATGGGAAGATTGCCATAAAAGGCAATCACTCAGGACGGTTTTTCGAGCTGAAAAAGGTTTTGCTGTTGGCTCGCGGAGACGGACACCGGACCTGTCGATTCAACGATCGTGTCTTTTTGCAGACTTACTACACACGTCGCGACGGGGCGCGAGTTGAGCTAAGACTAGATCTAGTAGAAAATCATGCCGAAAATACCGATTCAAAAGGGAAAATCAAAACAGACTTTCCTTCCTCTGGCTGCCCCCATCTGCTGAGGTTTTCCTCATCGATCCTAACCTGATCTACGAGTGTAGGAGATGGTGGGCGCAGTGAGGAAAACTCCTACCGGCAGTTGGTTGGTGATGGCAGGCCGTTTTTCTCTCTTTTTGGTCCGCAGGAGGTCGGAGATCTAGTGCTAGCAATAGGGTAAAATGGTCCAAAATGCCACTTTGACGATTTGTGTCGTTGGTATTACAAAGTTATCAAGACAAAGTCTAGTACAAGACACTGAAGACGGCCTTACAGTTGAGGT
The DNA here is from genome assembly GCF_002204515.2 of Aedes aegypti. Classification (NCBI taxonomy): domain Eukaryota; kingdom Metazoa; phylum Arthropoda; class Insecta; order Diptera; family Culicidae; genus Aedes; species Aedes aegypti. The sequence continues at coordinate 11,447 of NW_018735630.1, read as the reverse complement.
CAGAATACGCGTATCTGTCAAAAGATACAAACTCTAGTGGAATTAAATATTATTGTACTAAATTCGGTTTTTCATCTACTTAATATGAAGTCATTTTCTGTAGAAAGTGCTGTCAGCATTCATAAGCTCCCACAGGTGATACAATTCAAAGGATTTAGCATAAAAAAATGTCGTACGCTTAGATTTAGTATGAATTCATCATTGGAAATCATGTTTCTTGGTTCCTGATTCCTAATACTGAATATTAGCAGTTCCTACTAATGATCCATAATATGGACTAGTACCTGATTGTTACCATATTCCCCTACGTAGGAACCATACGGGAGCAGTAGAGTGATAGTACACACATTCATTCAGTTTTTCCGAGTGGGCTGACGACAGGCCTGAGCGGCGCGATTCGGTCTGCGCAACGAGACGGGCGATACCAACCCACTCGCCTATTGATATGTTTATGGTGTTGTACGACCATGCGTTTCCATCGTACACTGATTGGGGCAGTTCGAGTTTACAGGGAAGTTTGAAATTATTTGGAGCAGCATTGAGTAGTCATTTTTTATGAACATTTGTAATCGCTATGTGTATGTTAGAATACAAACTAACACTTCACATGCATGTTTATTTATTATTCCATAATGGTAATTACAGCTGTATAAAAAATTAGGGAAAAACTAGTCAGTTTACATATTCTCGGCAGTCTATGCAGTTGAACTTTTTGAAATGCAATTATATTCATCATGACGCAAGAAAAATAGCAGGCGATACCTGAGATCCACCTGTTCACACTGTTATTTTCGCTATTCACAATATTACATATTGCTAAAAAAAATAATCGATATTTCGAGAAACTTTTATTATTGTTGGCAATGCCAATATCTTTTGTAGGCAACTAAAAAGTTTCACTTCGTCCAATCGAAATTGATGAAAAACTGGTGTATGTAGAAAATGCATACATATAAAAGCAAATATATTGCAATTTTAGGGAAAACTTTCCGTTTTACGGTTCAACGAAAAGCTACCGCAGCTGTCACATCACTGATTTGCACTGGTAAATCATCAGTAGGCTTCAATGATACCTTGGATACCGTCTTGATGATCGTTGTTTGTTGCTATTTTTCATAGCGTTTTCTCTTTCAAGCATACTATGATTGAATTGTTTGCTTCAATGATGGAATGATTTCAAAGCCTGCGGTAGAACTTTGACAGCTGCGGTAGAACTCTGCGGCTACCGCAAACCGGAAAATTTTCTTAACAACCGTAATATACCTACTGTATACCGTTGAAATATGGGTTAATCAACGTGCGGTAACTAACTTCGCCGCGTCGAACTAATTTACGATGACATCACGCTGCAAATTCCAACGAGAAGAGAACCTTAATTGCGGGCCGTGTTTGTAAAAACCAACGATTTTGCAGCACATTCATTACAATGTTAATCTGATTAACAATTGTTCACTAGATGTTGATCCGGATGTCATTTTAAGTAAACACTGCCCGCATTTTGAGCGGCAAAGAAGAAAATTCAATAAAAGAATAAATCATCTAACGTTACCCTATCCATTTGAAGAAGCCAATCCCAAGTTCTACATCACAATATATTCATCTATAGACCAATCCAATTGCCTGCGTAGTGATGCATTGTTGACACAATTTTCTTTGTTTGCTGTGAGAACTGTCACAACATTGTTTTTTTTTTGCTGTGAGAAAGCAAACATAAACAGAATTACTGCCGAGCATTCACTTCTTTGTTTGACTGACGTTGCTCGACAGCTCAAATGAAGTCAAACAAGCATCCATATACGTTTTCATTCTGCGGAAATCGACTTGTGTAAGATTGATCGTGTGTTTGTAGCGGAATTGGGAGTAGTTGCCCATAGGGGGTTTTATATCCTGCAAATAAAGAATAAAATAATATGTTAATCAGTCCACAGTTCGGGAAGTCTCCCCTCTGTCCCTACGGTAGCCAGTATTTATAGCTTAGAAATTCCGTAGGTACGAACAAGTAAAAGGTACCAGAGTTATAAGGCATATCACTTGAGATAGGTAGACATGACAGTCCTTTCCCCTTTAGAAACTTTCTAACAACTCTTTAAAATGCCGCCTTCACATTACAACAACGAACAATCGAAAATATATCCAACAAATTCCACAACTGTAACTTCAAAGTATTTATTTCATACTATAACATTCAAATCATTGGATTCATACTGCTCTGCTCAACATTAAATTTGACAACTTCGTCAACACTAAAGAACAATTTCGTTCATCTCAATATAGCAATCGCTTCACAAAAGAACAACTATGTTCACAATACACGACAATTTCGTCAGCTCTGAAGAACAATTTAGTTCAACTCAAATTGGTAATTTCACCACAATCAAATAAATAAAATTGGTAATTTCACCACAATCAAATAAATAAAATTGGTAATTTCACCACAATCAAATAAATAAAATTGGCAAACTCGCCACCTCAAAGAAAAACGATAATCGTCAACACACGTTTCCATGATCCTCGTCGCCACTTTTATATCCTGCAAATAAAGAATAAAATAATATGTTAATCAGTCCACAGTTCGGGAAGTCTCCCCTCTGTCCCTACGGTAGCCAGTATTTATAGCTTAGAAATTCCGTAGGTACGAACAAGTAAAAGGTACCAGAGTTATAAGGCATATCACTTGAGATAGGTAGACATGACAGGGGGCAAAACGCATGACCCTTGATTTTGACGAACGATGTGTTTTAGAATGCTTTTTTCACTCTATGAGCCTCTGTACATGGAGCTGCAAATCAACCCAACTTTGACTTCTTTTGACGCAATTCGTCTCTTTCGTGGGATAACCTAAATTTGGGTTAACTGATATATACCTATCATTAGGTTGTTCCCCTTTGACAGCAGCAAAATAAACAACTCAGTGCAAAAAAAAATTACCCAGCGTTAGCTTTCGAAGTCTCCGTGATGGGTTAAAACAACTTAACGTTAGGTAAACTCGAAAGAACCCAAATTTTACTTATTCCATTGAACTTCGACGCTGGGTCGGTGCGTCTCTCTCTGTTTTTGATAACATTGCTGTTGTGAGAGAAGCAAGCAAACACCCCACCGTGGGTAAAACTATGCTGGTTACCCTTTGAGTAAAGACTAATTTTTGTAGGTAGTCTGATTTACCGTGTACGTGCCATAAATTTTTGTTTTTGACTTTACTGTGCCGTATTTTTGGTGCTTGTCTCGCTCTCTTACGGCCTTGAAACGCGCCAGCAGTAAAGTCACGTTTTATGCCAGGCATTATAAAAATGGAAAAAAAAGTTTCTTTTATTTCCTGTTAATTTTCCGCTAATCGTTAACGTTGCAGTTTTCGTGTTTTCCGAATGATTTTGTGCGTTTTCAACATCTTTTAAATCGATACATAATTTATTTGGCCGGTATGGGGGTGGGATGGGTACCATTGTACTCGGGTTACCTGAAGGAATACGATAGCCCCTTTGTTGTGTTCTGCCTCTTCCTTGCAACTCCTTATCAGGGTAAATGTGGTGGACTCTGGGCGTTGCTGACAGGGCAGGGGGGTTTGCATCTTGCGTTGCAACCCCTGGGGTCTTACTCCTGTTGGGCGCTGCCAACAGCGTTATTGTTTCCCCATTAGGGTAGGTTGGTCATCGTCGGTGCATCAGGAGGCCTCTAAGGTGTGAACCATTTCACCAGTCGTTTACTTTAGTTGAAATTTGACAGCTCATAGTTTTTCCTCCGGTTAGAAAAACTTGGAGCTGGTTAATTGCGTTCCGAGTTTTTTGTCGTGTTTGAGAATAACTACGTCTGTAACTTTGTTCTGATAATACTCGCTCCTGCGTCTCTCTCGTGGAGAAGAGAGCTAGTCGTATTCTTATTATCGAAATGTTAATATTTTCTAAAAGTTACGAATGGTATGGTACCGCTAAGGGATTTCTGTGATTGCCTTTCCGACTTAGGGGTGTGTGCAGTATATGTGTCTTGTCTTCATATTTTGAGTTATATTATATCTAGGGCCTGCAAGTCCGTAAAAATTCGTTATACGATTCATCCGGGATCGCTTTTTTTTTCCGGGTAATAAACATTGTGCGCGGGGAGTATTACTTTTTTGGAGCAATTTTTTGCCTGACTTTAAATTGATAGGCCTCGTTGACGCGGGAGTGGTCGATTTGTAATTTGTATTTCAAGATTGTTCCTTTGGGATTTCAGGATTTTATTCCAATAGACTAATTTAAAAATTTATCTTTTTAGTTAACTTGCTTCTTTTCCCATTTTAGGTTACTAGTGATTTCCAATGCAACCAAAATACGACAGTTGGGAGAGTAGTGTACTTCAAAGGTTTGACGCTTCCATCTAGATGTAAAAGTATTAGCATAGTTATGGATATAGTGGTATTACGTAGGCGGGACAATAGTCGGTGTGGCCTCTCAGACCAGGGCTCGGAGGACCTCGTGTGCAAAGGCCCAGAAGAGCTTGGGGAGTAAAATAACGTCTTGAAGATGTGTATGTCCATGGAGCCTCCATCTTCGGTACATCTTGTGGCGTGATAAGGTTGGCTTTTTAGGGGCATACTGTGAGTCCAACGGGACAAGCGTCCGATGATGGCTCTCGACGAGGAAAAGTGGACGACGCCTATAACTTGTCAGAAGCGCCTCTGGAACACTCGAGAAGATTATTGCTTTAACATGATAACCTTTAAAGGTTTTTGGCTTAATTTTTAGTTAGTTATACCCGTCAATTTGATAGTATAGCCCGTGAGAGCCGGGCTGAGCGGAAGTTCCTATGGTGAAATGCGGAATGCCAACTGATAGGGACTTAGGGATGTGCGGGGGCGCTCTCAGTTATGATATTAGCAAAAATGTAGTGACAATAAGTGCGCGAGCGAAAATATAATGTGTTGCGACCTCAAATCCTGCGAGAGTAGGTCTGAATCAAAATGAAATCTACGCAGGTTATCCGGAACTTGGGAATTGTCTGATGATAAAATTGTGGTTATCGGATTACATGCAATTTTCAGCTGAAGAAATTTATTCAAAGCTGTTCATTCATTTCGTATTCTTATTGTAGCCACCTCCTCTCGCGCGATGACTCTAATGTACCATTTCCATGAAATTTCTTAGCCCTATTTGGTTTACCAGATGGCACCATACTGTAGAATCGAGACTCTCTCTGTTGATCGCTTCTACTAGCGTCAATCATCAAGACTCCGGAATAATCTAGTAAATAAATAATATTATAAGAACGGGATATGTTTTTTCGATTTTGTGGCGATTTTAACAGACGCAGAATTGGATGATATACATCTTTCTAAACGTACGTTTATTTCACTCCGTTATGTACATAATCTCGTATTGCCTCTGTACCTGTGCCATATAAATTGATTCTCTCTTTCTCAATAGATTTACTTTTTTCCTCGTCTTGTGCTGTTATTGCTTTCTGTTATTTCCCGCTCTTCTATATCACTCTGGCGACAACTTGCAAGTACATGGCATCCAAGTAATCGGTGATTTCAAGTTTTATGCATGCACGGTCTTAGTCACACCGTCTACTACCCCGCTATTTAAAAAAAAGTGTTGCGCTCATGAATGTTTTCGAAAGGGGTGACTTCCCAAAAGAGTACTATTATATTCTAAAGCAAAGCTGTCTTACATCAAAGCTTGGGAAAACGATATCTCTGGGCATCTCGACTAAATGGGGTATCGCCCGATTGGTAGTCCTCACTCTCACCATGTTAAACGTTTGAGACGCTTTGCAAATATTCATTTCGTTCAACATTAGGTCATCGCGAGTCCACGCTACCCTTAACGTTGCTGAGGACGCGGTGTGCGTCGTAGCGTTGGGAGTTGTTGTTGAAGCACGTCTAGAGAAAAATCAATCGAAACTCCGAGTGGTTGATGGTCAGACGAATCATCTATCAAAGCTGCAATTATCTGAATTTGGCTAATACACAACATATGCGGGAACAACTTCTAAAGTGATGGGTATTTGCAGATGGCACGGTATCGGGTGATGGCTGATTAATGAGAGGGAAGGTGCAAGTGGGGCTCAAAGGGCCGGTTGTATCCGCATAATAAACGGCACAGCACCTTACACTCCGGTAAGCATGATGTTTTTTATGCTTTTTTATGGCGCAGCTCGCGTGGTAGGGACGTTAGTCTGCCCAAGCCATTTTTTGACTTTCAAAATCATTTCATAGGAGAATTGTAAGACGTGCTCATGTTGTGGCCAGGAGGAGAGTTTCAGGACTTCCCCGCGGACTCCTCTTTTGATGTAAGTTCCCCTAATTAGCTTCACCGTCCGTGCAACTTTGATACCGATAACTGCTGCCCAACGGCGTTATAACTTTAATTGAACTGATATCCCGCCTCCCTACAATAATTAGCCATTATTTGCTCGTTTATGCATAAGACAGACTAATCGTTATTCTCCACCAAGCATTCTCGATTTTCAACGAGAAAACACCGTCGAGCTCTCACCAGGACCCTCGTGACTAAAAATCCGCAGCACATCGAACCACGTATCTGTCGTCGAGAATGGACCCTGCCCCGGCATTCTCCGAGATTTTTTGGACGTCAAATGGACCATTATTCGTTGCCGCTTAACAATCGACTTTCTGCGATCCTCTATTATTTTTTGCGTGAATATGGTTAACCAATACTTGTCGCAACAATTATTACTTGCCTTCTACGCCGTACAGTATAAACATAAACGCATGTTGGTAATGAACATCATCAATTCATCTGTAACTAGTTAAGATCCAAGATGCAATTGGGTGTTGGTTTCGAACATGGTCAAATGTAGGCTACATATTAAATGTTTCCGGAGTAACGTGGACATATGAATTCTACGCGCTAAGGCATCGCAAGCACATCCGTATAGTAAAACTCCGAGAGTGATAAAAAGTCAAAAAGGTTAGTTTTTTGTTATTGCTTTCGTAAAAATTGTATGGTCCCTTGGATTTACGATTGTTCAGTGGAGAAGTATACCTCCAAGAAATCTATACAGACCCCGTGTTTTGAACTCCTAATTTTGACAGCTTCGATGAGTATCGATCGCGGTCAACTTAGAAATTTCTTTACGTCTCCTGTGTCAGAATAGGGTCGAGCGGGAACGATTGGGTTCGTCGAGAATGTGGAGAAGGATTGCAGCCGGCGGTGTGACGGATAGTTGTGGGTGTAGACGTTATTAACGGAGCGCACACAGACCCGCCTTTTTCTGGGAGAAAATAACGCCGCTTGGAGAGACGGAGGTGGCAGAAGGAGCAATGTTTGGAACACTTAGCCGTTCTACGAAGTAATCACACGAATTTTTATTCATGATGCTAACGCGATCCCGCAGACTGGTCTAATTGTTTGACTCGCTGGCCAAGTTGTGCAGGGTAAGAATTTTTTGACGAAAAACGATGGTGTTGTCGAAGGATAGGATATAGCGCAACTTTTGACGAGCCTTGAATGTGGCGGGCAATTCTTACGTTGACTGATGCACATAGTTTTTTCATTATAAAAGAAAGGACGGGACAACGGAGGAAATGCCTTCTTCTAAGTATGCGGAGATTTGGGGAACCAACCGTCCCATTGTTCACCAGCTTTCCCAGCTTCAGAACAATAAAAAGTGTTGGTTAGAGGATGATATCGGAGCATTCGTACCTCATTAAAGAGTGAGATGCCGCGTTGCAGCTGAGCCAATTTGTTCTGTCTGACAATTACCAGGCTGTATAGGCACAATCTGGGAAACAGAACAGCTAGAGGGGGACAGGAAGGGTGTGTAGTCTTTCGAACTACGATCTCCTGAGTGCGACTCAATAGTTAAGTTGTGAATTGATTAAAAAGAACTTTAATTCGCACACGGTCTTACCTATTTTTAATGGACTACAATGATATTATTGCACCTTAGATCACTTTCCGCTTCGTGTCACCATGTAGTAGAGCGTTTCTGGAAGTATTCGCAGCCGCACATTTCGTTGTACGTGTTTCTGATTTCGACATGACGGACACCTGTACATGCGATCCTTCCAAAATGTTTCGGTTTGTTATCGCGAAACGATTGTTGTTTCCTAGTATCACCTTTTTTGATCGATTTCAATGGGTTGCGTTATGACCGTTATTCAATATATACTTTCTGAGTGTATTGTTGAGAAAAAATATGGATGAGTAACTTGCGATTTCCGAAGCTACAGAGACTGATAAGATCGACATATTGGAAGGGTGAAGTTGTTTGTGAAGGTGGTTTTTAAGGCCTTCAGGTTCTGTGGTCCCGCGGGAGTAGGTACATTAGAGGTAATGGAACATTTTCGCATTTGTCCTGTCTGTCATTATTGGCATTGTAGGTTTCTGTGTACGAAAGGGATGACTTTCAATGACATCTCTATACACTAATGCGGAGTACGTTTTTTTAACATCCTCAGTCATTTGTTTGCTCCACGGTTGGAATATGGGCATGATTTCGGCTCGCAGATATTTGAAACCGTGGGACAAGACCTGTTCACCAGCCTGAAACGCGAAGGCGAGTTTAAAAAGTTAGGTGAGGCTGAGTGGTGAATGCGTTACAATACACGTGATGGCTAGCCCTTGCGGAGGGCTGTCTAATGGCGTGTTCGATGCGGGTACGTTTCGAGGGTTAGTCGACGAGTCGTTCTATCCTTTTGGTTCCTTGTGACGGTGATTTTCACTCAAGTAACGACCTGCAGGTATGTACAGCTAAGTGGCTTCTATGCATACTTCATAAAACTGACTTAGAGTCAAAAAATTTGTGTTGTCGCACCAATTTATGTATCAAATTGAGTACTAACGCTTCTCATGAAGGCCGTTAGTGCTCTACGGCTGGAAAGTGACGATGTCGGAGGAGACTTGCAGCACTTGGAGTCTTCAAGTCGAGTGCTTGGGACGATCTCTTTGGCGGTGTGGCTCAAGACTGATAAACAGTGTATGGCGAGAAGAGATCAATATCAAGATGCTCAGTCAATTTCTACAGACGCTCCAGTATCCAGAAGGTGACTGTGAGAAGCATGGAAGGTTACGATGGGCGGGCATGTTGCAGATGGCTGACAAGCCCTCCTGCAAGATTGTGCTTCAATTCGGAGGACGGTGTACAAGAAGACGTGGAGCGCAGCAGCTGTGGGTGGATCACGAGTGCGTATCGATTTGTGCTCGAGCTGTGGGCCAGAACGAGGATTGAGATATCGTCCGCACGACGCGTACTGTGGTGCTACAATTGTTTGATTCATGTTTCTGTTTAGTAGATGTTAACTAAAAAATAGAGTTTTATTAACTTGACGTCATAGAAAAATCATCTCCTTCTTTCCTCTTTGGAAAATCTGATAAAAAATATTATAAGAGGAAAAATTTCAATGTTATTTTATGCCAAGTTTATTTGAGGGTTCCGTACTATCAGAAGGTCTAGCATATCAAAATACGATTGTTTTTTCTGGTACCCGAGGCGTCTAAACGTCCATATTTATATTTCTCACGTTACCATTTTGAGCTACTAACTCACGCAGATAAAATACAAAGAATTCAAAATAGATTTCAGTATATGTTCAGTATTTTTAGTTTCATTTACTCCTTCTCTACCTACATTGAATCCGGATGATGTTTAGTATCATTTGAATCACTGATGCATCAAATCACATTTCTACGTTACACTAGTTAATGTCTATGGCTCTATTTGTTACTCTCTTATGTTTTATTTTTGAATTATGCTGATATCTTTAACTGATTTCTATCTACTCGTCACTTGCGGCAATCTTCTTTTCACGTACGTTTTCATTCCGAAGATACCCTAATTTTAGTCCGTGATCAGATCTGACTATATATGATCAGCTATTGTCAAATGATTGATGTGCATCTCAACAAAACCTGAATACTTTTATTTGATATAAACCCAAAAGCATTTATTTTTGATTAGGTAACTGTTTTATGTTTCGAGTAATATATCAATCCTCATTTTAAACTTTTTTTTACAACATAATACTTTGACACATCGTAAATTTAGGACCAGATTGGTTTTACATTACTTGTATTGACGTGTCGTCACTAACTATATTAACTCTCTATTAATATTATAAATAATGAATCGACTTATTTATAAGACACTGTCTCGTAGTTTCCTGGCATTGTGTTTTCTTATCGAGAAAATTTCAAACCGAGGATTGTGATTGGTGTGGAGATTATTCAATTGAAATTTTCCACGTCTTCATTTTTGAGATAATAAGGCGGATTATTTGATGTGTTATTTTCTTATATAATTATTGTGTATCATATCAGTGTGAGTAGGGTTCGGTGTTCCTTAGTGGACAGTTGCCCAGTAAATCGTCTCCCTTTACAGTGTTTTATCGCCCATCCGATTTTGCTACTAAGCTTTTCAATTTGATAAGTTTTTTTGGCAGAGTCAGGACGATAATATTCTAAGTACCATTTGATACACAGCTTGATTTTGTGTTCAAATACAACATGATAGAAGAAAATAGTCGTATTGCTTAAATTTTGAGCTCCCTTGCGCCGATTGTACCGTCTACTGCTTTCATATCGTATTGTTACCTCCTGAGATATTCAACTAACTTTGTATTATACGCATAATTCGATAGTTAGAAGTTTTTTTTCATTCAAACGTAGCTTTTGATAAATACTCTGTAGGAAATCACTTAAAGTTTTGGTTAAAATACCCGGTTTTGAGATAGCTTATTTATTTTGCGCAAGCCAACGGTTGTTAGCTTTAGTGTCGCACCACTGCGACTTTTGTGGTACCTAGAAATTCAGAAGTTAGTGGCATGTAGACCAGAATTGATTCGGATTTCCAGCTGTATGTTCCCATCCGATAAGTTATATATCAAATATGGTTTTCGTTAGTTGTTTTTATTCTTTTCCCCCACTCTTAGACCGAAGAAAAATAGCTTTTCAGTCCACTCATCCAATAAATTAAGTACTCGCAGAAATGTCTGGTATGATATTTTCATATCTTTAAAGATATGTGTTCTATAAAGCTATGTCGGGTCCATCATTTTCAGTACTCATACCATCGAGCCTCGATTGTAAGTAATAAGACAAAGTTTTTCGAATGAGCGTGAAGGTGACCATAATTTAGTCAGATTAATGTCGTTGTGATCGTGTGTACAATTTATAACCTAGTTGCAATAGCTCGTTCACGCACAAATATTGCTTTTTTATCATAAAGAAGTATATGTCGTGGTTTTATGTCTCTTTTTCCTGCCTTGTCATAGACGTTTAGAAGCGGGATTTAGTTGCGAAAATACGGTCGTACATTGTATTTATTTATATTTTATTATTTCAGTTCCTTTTTTAGATTTATTAATTATATGTAACATTGGTTATGAGGACGCACTTTTGCTCCGGTTTTTCCCAATTGTCCCCTTGAGAATGTGGAAACCTGATAAGGACAGGCAATTGTATTAGATTATTATTCATATAATTTCAATTTGTGTTCATTTTTTATTA